>NW_027315790.1:957272-979772 GCF_026437365.1 Eucyclogobius newberryi
GGAGAAGGATAAGAAGGAGAAGAAGGAGGAGATGGAGAAGAAAGAGGAGAAGGAGAAGAAGGAGGAGAAGGAGGAGAAGGAGAAGGAGAAGAAGGAGAAGAAGGAGGAGATGGAGAAGAAGGAGGAGAAGGAGAAGAAGGAGGAGAAGGAGGAGAAGGAGGAGAAGGAGAAGAAGGAGAAGAAGGAGGAGATGGAGAAGAAGGAGGAGATGGAGAAGAAGGAGGAGAAGGAGAAGAAGGAGGAGAAGGAGGAGAAGGAGGAGAAGGAGCAGAAGGAGAAGAAGGAGGAGATGGAGAAGAAGGAGGGGAAGGAGAAGAAGGAGGAGAAGGAGGAGAAGGAGGAGAAGGAGAAGAAGGAGAAGAAGGAGGAGATGGAGAAGAAGGAGGAGAAGGAGAAGAAGGAGGAGAAGGAGGAGAAGGAGAAGAAGGAGAAGAAGGAGGAGATGGAGAAGAAGGAGGAGAAGGAGAAGAAGGAGGAGAAGGAGAAGAAGGAGGAGAAGGAGGAGAAGGAGAAGAAGGAGAAGAAGGAGGAGAAGGAGGAGAAGGAGAAGAAGGAGAAGAAGGAGGAGATGGAGAAGAAGGAGGAGATGGAGAAGAAGGAGGAGAAGGAGGAGAAGGATAAGAAGGAGAAGAAGGAGGAGATGGAGAAGAAGGAGGAGAAGGAGAAGAAGGAGGAGAAGGAGGAGAAGGATAAGAAGGAGAAGAAGGAGGAGATGGAGAAGAAGGAGGAGAAGGAGAAGAAGGAGGAGAAGGAGAAGAAGGAGAAGAAGGAGGAGATGGAGAAGAAGGAGGAGAAGGAGAAGAAGGAGGAGAAGGAGGAGAAGGAGAAGAAGGAGAAGAAGGAGGAGATGGAGAAGAAGGAGGAGAAGGAGGAGAAGGAGGAGAAGGAGAAGAAGGAGAAGAAGGAGGAGATGGAGAAGAAGGAGGAGAAGAAGGAGGAGAAGGAGAAGAAGGAGGAGAAGGAGGAGAAGGAGGAGAAGGAGAAGAAGGAGAAGAAGGAGAAGAAGGAGGAGATGGAGAAGAAGGAGGAGATGGAAAAGAAGGAGGAGAAGGAGAAGAAGGAGGAGAAGGAGGAGAAGGAGGAGAAGGAGAAGAAGGAGAAGAAGGAGGAGATGGAGAAGAAGGAGGAGAAGGAGAAGAAGGAGGAGAAGGAGGAGAAGGAGGAGAAGAAGGAGGAGATGGAGAAGAAGGAGGAGAAGGAGAAGAAGGAGGAGAAGGAGGAGAAGGAGAAGAAGGAGAAGAAGGAGGAGATGGAGAAGAAGGAGGAGAAGGAGGAGAAGGAGGAGAAGGAGGAGAAGGAGAAGAAGGAGAAGAAGGAGGAGATGGAGAAGAAGGAGGAGAAGGAGGAGAAGGAGGAGAAGGAGGAGAAGGAGGAGAAGGAGAAGAAGGAGGAGATGGAGAAGAAGGAGGAGAAGGAGGAGAAGGAGGAGAAGGAGGAGAAGGAGGACAAGGAGGAGAAGGAGAAGAAGGAAAGGATACAGAGAGTTTTTTGGAGAAGATTATTCCTGAGCTCCTTGATGGATCAGGAGTTGAAGTTCCTCCCATCACAATAGAAAGAGCACATCGCCACGGCGACCAAGACCAGCAGCTGATAAACCACGAGGCCTGATAATGAGGTTTATTAACAATCGTGTGAAGAGACCACAAGAGACCTAAGTGATCATGCTCTACATTTCTGTAGATTTAGAGGAAAAACAAAATAACACAGTTGGAGGTTCAATGCAGTTGCTTCATGAGCCTTTGTTTAAGGAAAACATTTCCAACAACATTAAGACTTATCTGGAGGAAGATTATACTGGGGAAATGTCTCCGCCTCCTTTGCGACGCTTCCAAAGCAGTCTTGAGAGGACAAATTATAGCCATGTCCTAAAATGCAACTAGAAATCATAAAGATGGGAGAATAAATGAATGACCTGACTTCACAGGAAATAAATGCACTTTAACAAACAAAGTCGAAAGTGGATACAAATTTTATAAATTACTTTCTTGGAAACTTCAAAAACAACAAACTGAAAGAACAATTTTAAAAATATGGGTTTGGCTGAATTATGTAATCTTAACCAAACAAGACCAAATTCAATCAGTATTGAATCCTTTTATAAAAATATATTTTTTAGATTCCAGACATATTTCTATTCTCGACTATCGTTTATACACCTTATGTCCAAAAGAATGGAACAAATCCTCCCAAACTGAATCCACAAAGATCAAACAGGATTCATGACAAACGACAAACACAAGAGGACATAAGACGAGCTTTACACATAATGAGCCAAATACAAAAAAACCAAAGCTGTTATAATTGGTCTGGACGCTGAGAAGGCGTTTGATTCTGTAGCTGGCCATATTTATTTAAAGTGTTAAACTAATTTCAAATTGTCGACTTAATTATACAAAATATTGAGGCTCTTTACGATGGTCCAACATCAAGAATTAAAATAAATGGTCATCTGACTCTGGAAAGGGGTCAGGCAGGGCTGTGTTTGGTCTCTCCTCCTGTTTGCTTTGTATTTGGAACCATTGGCCCAATCAGAAACAACCCATGATGTTACCATTGTTTGGATGGAACATAAAATTGCGTGCTGCAGATGATGTTCTATTATATTAGACCAAACCAGAAATTTCCATGCTCAATGTGATGAATTTTTCAAAAAAAAATGGTTCAATGTCTGGATATAAAATTCTGTCTGGAAATTCTCTCGTACTGGCGCCTCCCTCCGACCTTTAGAAAGACTCATTTTTGAATCGCTTAGATATTTAGGTGTGATACTCCATAGAAACCTATCAGCAATTCTGGAGAAACATTATACTTCTCTTTTTAAGACCATTAAATAAGATCTTGAAAAGTGGAACCTTATCACATACTTAAGACTAAGTCAAAGGATTGAAACTAACATTAATGTTTTACCCAGATTTCTCTTTCTGTTCCAGACTCATAACTGGGGTTTTGGTCCTTGCTTGTGAACTGCTGTTTAGCACGGGACTTTTGCAGAGAGATTTACACACAGTTTAATAGAAACATTGCGGCACATGTCAGGTTGATTTACTTGTGGGTCTCAGCATTCAGTTGTATGGCTCGGGATTCAACGGGAGACATTCACAGGAGTCTGGCGATGGATTTAAATAAAGCAGAGAAGATTCTCAGAGCCACGTTAGAGCTACATCCCAAGAAAATTATTTTGTGGCACTCAAGTCGGTTGTTATATGCTAAAATGCTTGGATGCTTAAATCTCTCGGAACATCTGGTAATTGACCTGTTTTCATCATAGAGTTGTTTTAGGTCCAAGCTGTGGTTCACAACAATAAATCTACTGGAACACTGTCCCATGTCCTCACAGAAACCCTTTCCTTTTCCCTCACAGACAGTAACTTCATCCTGGCCAACGCTCAGGTGTCGCAGGGCTTCCCCATTGTGTACTGCTCAGACGGCTTCTGCGAGCTCACTGGGTTCTCCAGAGGTGAGGTCATGCAGAAGAGCTGCGCCTGCAAGTTCCTCTACGGCCCCGAGTCCAGTGAAGGCATCATCCTCAGCATTGACCAGGCCCTGGACGAGCGCAAGGAGTTCAAGGATGAGATCATGTTCTACAAGAAGACAGGTAAGCTCGGCTGCTGAGCCTGGACATGCAGCCACATGCACGTGATCGTGTTTTGTTGCACAATATGTATATTGTGTATGGTATATAGTGTATGTGATTAGTAAAACCAGTTAAAGGTAAGTAGAAAGAACAATACATTTGAGTAATTACTGGAAGAAAAGGTTTGGGAACAGTTGTTTTGCGCAAGTTAGAAATTATTTAATTATTTTCAAAAGTGGTACAATTAAGGGTGTATGTATGTATGCTAGTAACCTTCGGACTAGCGAACCTTCGGACTAGCGAACCTTCGGAGTAGTGAACCTTCGGAGTAGTGAACCTTCGGACTAACGAACCTTCGGACTAACGAACCTTCGGAGTAGTGAACCTTCGGACTAACGAACCTTCGGACTAACGAACCTTCGGAGTAGTGAACCTTCGGACTAACGAACCTTCGGACTAACGAACCTTCGGAGTAGTGAACCTTCGGACTAACGAACCTTCGGACTAACGAACCTTCGGAGTAGTGAACATTCGGACTAACGAACTTTCGGACTAACGAACCTTCGGACTAACGAACCTTCGGACTAACGAACCTTCGGACTAGCGAACCTTCGGAGTAGTGAACCTTCGGACTAACGAACCTTCGGACTAACGAACCTTCGGACTAGCGAACCTTCGGAGTAGTGAACCTTCGGACTAACGAACCTTCGGACTAGCGAACCTTCGGAGTAGTGAACCTTCGGACTAACGAACCTTCGGACTAACGAACCTTCGGAGTAGTGAACCTTCGGACTAACGAACTTTCGGACTAACGAACCTTCGGACTAACGAACCTTCGGACTAACGAACCTTCGGACTAGCGAACCTTCGGAGTAGTGAACCTTCGGACTAACGAACCTTCGGACTAACGAACCTTCGGACTAGCGAACCTTCGGAGTAGTGAACCTTCGGACTAACGAACCTTCGGACTAGCGAACCTTCGGAGTAGTGAACCTTCGGACTAACGAACCTTCGGACTAACGAACCTTCGGAGTAGTGAACCTTCGGAGTAGTGAACCTTCGGACTAACGAACCTTCGGACTAGCGAACCTTCGGAGTAGTGAACCTTCGGACTGACGAACCTTTGGACTGACGAACCTTCGAACCTTCGGACTAGGTGCAATGACATATCAAAGCCTAAAGAATAAAGCCTAAAGGATAAAGCTGTACATCAAAGAAGGAGAGGAAGATGAAGAAGAGTCAGCCCTGGAATAAAGCCGGTAAACAGAGTCTCAGCAGAGCGGATTCTAACATGTATAAACCATAGTCCACATTCAGAATAGAAATAGGTCTATATAAGGCACAGTCCAATCGGTCCCTCCCTTCTTTTGGTCTCAGGGACATGATGTCCTCTTTCACACGAGGAGGGTCTGAGTTTTGTGTGTCCAGTTCCTAGTTAAAAGTTGCTGAAAGGAGTAAGTGTGTAACTTTGTTTTCTGTGTAATTTCCAGTCCGCGTCTCGGTTGCTCGAAAGTTTGAGCTCCCCAAACTGTTGATTTGATACTTTTTAAGGATATGTTTTACATTAAGTACAGCCTATAACGGTGTTTTAGTTTGTTTTTATCTGGATTAACTCATTTTAACCACTGGATGTCTGGACTGTAAAGTTTTAAACTACTTGGACCGTCGCTCTCCTCCTCATCCGGCTGTGGGAGTTGCGCGGGCTTGAGCCAGCGGGTGGCCGAGCTGGAGCAAAGACTTTCTGCGCTGTATGGAGTCCGGGACAACCATGATCCTGCAGTTGTCCTGGGTGGGACCCACGCTGCTGCCACCAGTGCCCAGTTTGTGGACACGGCGAGCTACACCACCAACGCCTCCAGGAACTCGGAGGCGTGTCAAGCATTTTGATTTTATACCAGCCCAATATGAATGTTCCAAGTCTTATTGAAGGTGTGGAGGCATCGAAACTATGTCAAATGCAACATTTCAAATAATTCAGCATTGTCGGGTTGTTTGTGGCTCTCTGCTCCGTATAAGTTTCAAAATGCGGCCCTCGTGAATGTGTGGACACCCCTGCTGTAGTGGACGGTAAATGGAACAGAGTCAAAAAAGACAGACAAAAATAAACTTCATATTTAATCAACATTCATTTTCTACCGCTTCTTCCCATTAGGGGTCACAGGTGACTGGAGCCTATCCCAGTGACTTTGGGCCTTATGCGAGGTACACCCTGGACAGGGGCCAACTTGCCACGCATGTCTTTGGACGGTGGGAGGAGCCGGAGAACCCGGAGAGAACCCACAGTAACACAGAGAGATCATGTGATGCTGGCCCGGGACTCAAACTCATGGTCTCCTTCTTGGGAGGCAAGAGTGCTAACCACTCTGCCACAGATGTATTCAACATAAAGCCTGCCCATATCAAATACACAATCCAATATTGTTCTATATCAACATTTAAATAAAAAAGGCTTTGAATTATTCACATGAATGTGCGAAGTCTTCAATCAAAAATAGACTCTTAGAGTGTATTCTCTGAAACATGGTTCACCTCCAGGACATTTCATTGGACAATTATAATATATTCCGTTGTGATAGACCCAGTAAAGTGATACTTTTGAAGGGAGAGAAGTCCAATCCTAATGAAGGGTCCCCCAAAAAACTCCCCAGGCACCAATCATCGAAAGGAACTGGATCTATGACCTCCCTGGCTCACCACGCCCCCTGCTGCACTCAGCAAGTATTTCCACAATCTCCCACATTTGGCACATCAATGAGTAGAAGTATTTAGTCAGAGAGTTTTTGTACAAAAGCAGAGGGCCAACATGGAGCAGAAAGTCTGAGGGTAAAAATAAATAAATCATGTCATCAGTCTCTCTAAAGTAACAGAAATGTATCAGCATGTGACTGAAGTCACATGGCCCACTCTGGGGGTGGTTTCTCTTCCAGATCTACAGTGATGTAAATAGGAGCACGATCACTTATGTCTATTGTACCCATGTCATTTTGGATGTGTCTCTGTTGGAAATAAAAAAGTATCGATCTGATGTGGGTTGGAAAAATGTGTATATAAGCAGACATTAGGATTCATTTCTCTCCAGATATCGACCAACCCTACATCATGTTTGCCTGACCGGCACGTTTAAAGTTCATTTGAACAGAATGTAGGAGGAACTGGCTGGTCAGGCATTATGTATTAATGTATGAAATGTATTTGTAGATTTACCAGTACTTTGTGAGTTGGAGACATCCAATGCAAGGGTTCCCTCAGAGTGGTTTTCAAACCAAACCCACGTCTTGAGTATAAAGTGAGGGCGCCTCCTGGTGGTGCATATACATGTGTCGACGTAAACACACTTCCATTAATAGTTCCTTTGACCACTACAAATCTGCTTCCTCAGGTTCGAGACCTCCTTCTCAGTCAGAGTGGCTTGGGTTTCCGTTCTTGAATTTCACGCATTCCACTGTGTTTATAATGTTGTTTATAAAAGCTCCCGCATAATCATCGGGTCAATCCCGCTCCAAGTCTCGTCTGCAGTCGAGTCTGATCTGGAGCTGGAGCGAGCTTGTGATTTAGCTGGGACACACGCCGGTCGATGCAGATGATGTGCCGCGCGCGTTTGAGCGCACAGGGACCGGCACCAGTGGGGAGCTAACTCTAGCTAGCTTGGGTGTAGCATTGCTAGCCTGGTTCTCGACTGGGTTTTTCTTTGTTTTTCTTTGACATGTTCAAGTGTTCAGTATTCATGTTCAGTTTTCTTCATTCTGCTCCCACGTAAAACGTAAAATTGTGTCTCCCCAAGTCAACTCGTAGTAAAGAGGTATAAATCGAATGGATTCGACTGAGCAAAACAGCCAAAACACATTCAACTTTAAAAAAAGTAAATTGTATACTTTAGCCCAAACCATAAAGCCAAACATTTAGTGATAAAATTCATCACTGAAAAAAAAAAAAAAAGGGTGAGAAAAATATGTCTGTTTACTGTAACCCGACCGACCCGGTAAAAAAATAGCTGACTGAAAGAAAAAAAATCAGCATTTTGTCAAAATGATGGCAAATATCTTTTTTTTGTCTCATTGACTGTTGAACCCCGACGCTTCAAAACATCTGCGCACATAGACACGGGTTGCTCCGCCTCTGCACCGCCTCCCGGCTCAGGCCCCCGGCCCAGCCCCCGGCCCAGGCCCCGGCTCATGCTGCTGCCCTGGCCGCGTCACACGATCACTCAAACTCCAGCTGCATTATGGGCCAGTTTGTTCCAACTTTGGTTTTGAAAGGTCCAAGTGAAAATATTATGGGTCTTTTTTTCTGACCTAGAAAATGGTTTTCTCTCCACCCTCGGATCTCTCTTTGGATTAGTCATGTGCTCTTTGCAAAGAGAGATGCATTGTTCCAGATGTAGCTGGGTCCCTGGGCAGCTGAAGGGAGGAGACTATTGTACATGTTTTAGTGGTAGCGGAAGCTTACACAGACATGGGGAGAACATGCAAACTCCACACAGAAAGGCCCCTCCTCCCTCGGGAATCGATCCTTGGACCTTCTTGCTATGAAGCAAAAGCATTGACTGCTGTGCCACCTGTGCCAAAACAGGACAGAACAGAACGGAGGCCAGAGGACGGCTCCACCTGGTGTTGGTGTCCTTGAGTGATGAGGAGGGTCTGGGCTCTGTCTCCCCAGAATATTTTAGGAAAAACACATCATATTTCCTGCACTTTTAAGCATTTCTACTGGTTTCCTGGCTGTCTGTATGCATGCATTTATTTTGTCACATTTTCTTATAGACTATTTTACTATTATTATTCATTGTTTATTTTGAACATTTCTGAAAGGGAGCCGGAAGAAGTCAAAAGCTTTTAATCCTACGCCAGCAAAGTTCATGTGCACAAACGTGGCCTGCAGCCGCATCACGACAGTCATCAGGGTGTAATACGTTCAAGTTCAGAATTTGACATAAATAAATGAATAATGAATAAGCCCAGTAAACCAGTAGTTAAACTCATCAATAATAGTAGAAAAAGCTTCAGTTGTTTCATCTGGACTCAGTTTGAAAAATTAGACGTTTCGACTCTCATCCAAGAGTCATTGTCAATAAAAGAATTTAGATCGAGAACTCCGATATTAATACTGTTCTGTGGTAAGACCCGCCCATTGGGCGGATTGACATTGACAATGACTCTTGGATGAGAGTCGAAACGTCTAATTTTTCAAACTGAGTCCAGATGACTACAACTGAAGCTTTTTCTACTATGGAACACGCCTGGACGAATGAGGGATTACACCGACATATTTCCAAGAATTTTGGGCCTAAAACCTTGGATTTAGTTCGGGAACTCGAATCTGTAGCCAGGAAACTAGCAGACAACAGGAATCACTTGAGGTTCAATCTTAGATGCAGACAGAACAACATGATCCCGAAGAGCCTGCAGATCAAATCACCGGTCAGAGGACACAGAGCAGAGAAGATTTGGAGAAGGAGCCTTATGCAGATGCTCAGTGAAAGGATCCAGGAAAACAACGTCAGAATTGATAAATTGAAAGACAGAACAGGAACTTTACAGGAGAAATTAACCAGCATACTCCCTGAAGAAGCTTTCAAAAGAGTGCTGGATTTTACACAGACAGCACAAGAAGCACAGCACAGGAAGAGCAAAGAACGCCAAATCAAGAAGTTCAACATTCTTTTGAACAAAAAGAATGCAGGTGAGGTCGAGCTAGACATTAGGACTGAGACAGACAAATTAGCGACCAGCAAAAACAATTGGATTAAGAACCTATCAGATCGTGTTCTGACACAGGCAGAAAAGGAGGTGCTCTCTAAAGGGCTCAACTTTTCTGTCACCTCTAAACACATCCCTACAGAGGACTACATCACAGCCACTGAAACGGCAATTAGAAACAACAAAATGACTGAATCGGAGGCTGCAGACCTGAGGTTACGTGTCACAGCGACCCTGAAGAGTGCCAAACCACCTCCTTCAAATATCACATCTGAAGAGAGAAGAGCACTTTCAGCACTGGAAAAAGATCATAGCATCAACATCCTCCAGCAGACAGGGGGCGCTGCACTGTGATTCTCAACGCAGCTGATTACGAAGCCAAAGTCCACACCCTCTTCGAGGACACGACCACATACGAGCGCTTGAAAAGAGATCCGACCAGTGGCTACAAGAAGAAAGTGATAGACTGTTTACAAAGGCTGGAAAAAGAGGAAGTGATGGACCGGCCTCTGTATTACAGACTGTATCCTGGTGAAGCCATGCCCTGCATTTATGGCCTTCCAAAAATACACAAAAAGGAGGTTCCACTCAGACCCATAGTGTGCAGCACAGATTCCATCACCTACAATGTGGCCAAGCATTTAACAACTATATTGGCTCCGCTTGTGGGGAATTCGGAACATCATGTGGAAAACACGCACAACTTTGTGGATAAAGTGAAACATCTCCAACTGGACCCAGATGACCTCATGGTTTCATATGATGTTGTGTCCCTGTTCACCTGCATCTGACCTCTGACCTCTGATGCAGTAGCAGCGGTGAGGATCAGACTGCAGGAAGACACCACCTACAGGAAAGGACCAAACTGACACCTGAACACATATGTAAACTGTTGGACATCTGTCTGAACACCACTTACTTTCAATTCCGGGGACAATTTTACAGACAGATTCATGGCTGTGCCATGGGCTCGCCCGTCTCTCCCATAGTGGCCAAACTGTACATGGAGCACTTTGAGAAGAAGGCACTGTCCTCATTCTCAGGCTCCGCCCCAAAACTGTGGCTCCGCTATGTCGATGATACTTTTGTAACAATCAAGAAACAAGAGCTGGAAACCTTCTCTGATCACATCAATGCTGTGGACCCACATATCAGGTTTACAAAAGAAGACGCTAAGGAGAATCGCTTGGCCTTTCTTGATTGTTCCAATCAAGAAAGAGGAGATGACGGGAAACTCCAAATAGAAGTATATAGGAAACCTACACACACGGACCAGTATCTGCTCTTTGGTTCCAACCACCCACTACAGCACAAGCTGGGTGTGATCAGAACCTTACAACACAGAGCTCAAGGTGTGTCCACCAGCTCAGAGGGCAAGAAGAAAGATGAAAAACATGTCCGAAATGCCCTCTCAGCCTGTGGTTACCCCGCTTGGGCTCTCAACAGAGTGAAGAGAACCAAGAAGCAGGACAAAAGGGAAACTGAACAGAGAAGGAAGGGTGTTTCTATCCCTTATGTGTCTGGCCTGTCGGAAAAACTGCAGAGAATTTTTAGACAACACGAAGTCCCTGTTTATTTTAAACCATGAAACACTTTAAGACAAAAACTGGTTCACCCTAAGGACAAGTTGCCGACTCAAAAACAGAGCAATGTAGTTTATTCTGTCCAATGCAGTGAAGAAAGCTGTAAAGAACGGTACATAGGTGAGACAAAACAGCCTCTACACAAGAGGCTTTATCAGCACAGAAGAAATACAAGTTCAGGACCTCAGAGTGCCGTGCATCTCCATCTTGAAGCCTCTAATCACTCGTTTGAAGACGGTGAGGTGAAGGTTTGAAGCAGGAGAAAAGATGGTTTGAAAGAGGAGTCAAGGAAGCTATTTTTGTTAAAAAAGAAAGACCTTCTTTAAACATAAATGGAGGGCTAAGATTTAATCTTCCTGTTATTTATAATGGGTTACTGAACCCCTGGAAAGGTAGAGGACCAGGACCAGGACATTCAGATGCTAATCAGGTCCTCAGGGTGGTTGAGCCAGGGTCTCACAAAGACAAAGAGGATTCTAATAGCCCATTAAGATTCTGAATAGGCTCGGTAGATACAAGGGGCGAGTTTCTGTTGAAACAAACAACTCTTTCTACTTCAGGAAGGCTCCTCCCAATGGGTGGGTCTTACCACAGAACAGTATTAATATCGGAGTTCTCGACCTAAATTCTTTTATTGACAATGACTCTTGGATGAGAGTCGAAACGTCTAATTTTTCAAACTGAGTCCAGATGACTACAACTGAAGCTTTTTCTACTATGGAACACGCCTGGACGAATGAGGGATTACACCGACTCATCAATAATAATACAATTAGGCGTTGAATGTCCTAATATCACACTTAAACAATAGTGTCAGAGTAAATGACTCTATTAATATGATTTTCCTTGTCAGACAATTCAAAGAGAACTGTAGTAAATACTAAATATAGCCGCAAGCGGCAATGATCGGCCCTCGCTACGCCGCCGCCACGCCGCAAGAGGAGGGGGCGCTAACGCGCCCCAATTGTCCTTTTATTACGCCTACTGCTGAATCTGTGACGCTGTCACATCTTCTCCCCTTTGTTTTACATCAAAAAGCTATTTTATTTTGAATTCTTGGCAAAATGTGCGGCTTTGCCGCACAGACACCGTGACTCTTAGAATAAAAATGTGGATAACTTTTGACGGTCCACCCCTGAAGATGAGTCTCACCAAATTTCAGGTTAATATGTCTAACGCCCTAAGAGGAGTTTGTGAAAGTCTAAAGTGTAAACATGTTCTGGCGATTTCCCCATTGGAATAACATGGGAGGTTTTGGTCATCGCTACGGCAACGCCATAAAAATTATGACATGGCTCTCATTGACTTTTTTGATGGGGCCAAAATTGAGTTGTGTGTCAAATTTCATATAATTTCGCAAAACTAAATATTTAACCTCCATATAAAATCTGTAGGGGGCGCTGTGGCTCCAAATTAATTTATTTCACTTCAAGTAGGTTTAAGGCAAAGAGTTTAACAACTGATTCTAATTTGACGCAATTCGGACTTTATCTGCGCAAACGGCAGAAATGTTAAATATGGGAGATTTCTGAAATTCTTGCTACAGTTTGCGGCTTCGCCGCACAGAGACCGTGACAAGTATCAATGTAATTTGGATAACTTTTGATGTCCCACTCCTCAGTAGCATTTTCACCAAATTTCAGCTTTTTAGGGCCAACGCCCTGGGAGGAGTTCGTAAAAGTACGACGTTTGGAAAAACTCCGAAGTCATGTTTAGCCATTTTTGAAGCAATATGGCCGACATTTGGTTGGGCGGACGGCGTTGCCGTAATAATATTTTTTACTTCTCTTGTCACCATCTACCTCTGCGCCAAATTTCATGATTCTACGATAAAAAATTTTTGGGGTCATTTCCCATCTCTCAATGCATTTTTGGTACATTTGGGGGCGCTGACGCGCCAATTTTTTATTTTAGAAAAGGGAAATAGCCAGAATGTAGAGAGGCACGATTTTTAGAGGTGTGAACATTTTTGTGACTTTTCGTCAATGTTCACTGGGTGAAAAATAGGGGGGTTGGTCCCGAGAAGAAGAAGAAAGAAAGAAAGAATAATATTCCGATACGAAAACAATGTTTCCCATTTTCCAAATATCATAAACTATACATTTTCGGAAAGCGCTCGCGCTTTCCTACCTCATGGTGTGGGTCCCTGGTCACTGACGGGTACTTTCGTTAATTTTGAGTGGGCTCCGCCCACTTTGTGTTTTTGGCCCTCTATACAGTAATAATGTTCATTTTTTGCATTACATGCTTATATGCACGGAACATGCAAGAGATGGGGAACGTATTCGTGAGGTACCTAGAGCAAATGAGTGCTTTATATGGGGATCATCTCAATGTAAAGTGCTCGTTTAGTGCGCACTTTTGCACGGGCTTCGCCCGTTTACAACGGTATTGTTCCATTTTCCTACTACTAATTAGTATGCACGGGGCGTGCATGAGTGAAGGAGTGCGTTAGTGAGTGTTTGGAAGTGGGCGAGCGCTTCGCGCTCGATTTCGTGCGCACTACGTGCGCACTTTCACAGCCGTGCTTTGCACGGCCTTACGAGATTAATAGGCCTCTCGCCAGCTTGTGGCGCTCGGGCCTAATAATACTAGGATTAAATTCCATCTGGGCTTGATCTCCTCTGCTCAATCCTTCACTCTTCTTTAGAATAAATCCATAAAGTCAAAGTACTTTCTCCCCCTCAGTATTCAGCAGGTGCATCCACAATCGCAAGTAAAAAGTGAAGTAAAAAGTGAAGCCGTGTCGGAGGTGAAATCCAACTCTATCTGAAGGTTTTGCCACATATTTGAGGCGTCAGGTATCCAGGAGCTCCAGGCACGCACAAGTGTAAAGGTTCTGATCCAAGACGAGAAAAGAAGATCATGTAGGCTAAAAATAGACCCACAAACTAATGTATTAATAGAAGCCCCTGAATGTGCTCCTGGAGCTGTGGGGCTGAAGGGGAACGGGGCCACCACAAACATAGTACACTTATCTAAAGAAGTGTGATTAAACACTCTTCTCTGGCGTGTGTTGCAGCGGAGCAGTTCTGGTGCCTTCTGGACATCGTGCCCATAAAGAACGAGAAAGGTGACGTGGTGCTGTTCCTGGCCTCGTTTAAGGACGTCACCGACACCAAAGCCAAAGCCGTCCAGGATGACAAGAAGGAAGGTAACGTCACGTCTGGAGGAGTCACATGTGGTTTTAGGGTCTCATTTGTGTTTCGTACCTTTGTTTTCTTTGTAGTGCAGAGATGATTTAGTCACTTCAGCTACGTCAAAGCTTAAAGGAGGTTGAAGGTGCTGACAATATAAATGTCAATGTATTTAAAAATGTAACACTAAATAGTTTATAATCAGCTGATTAGATAAAGTTTGTCAGTTTAAATTGGGGTGATTTAAACAAGATGCTTCTAAATAACCAAAACCATGTGTGGCCCCTGCCCTGTGGCCCCTGCCATGTGGCCCCTGCCCTGTGCCCCTGCCCTGTGCCCCTGCCCTGTGGCCACTGCCATGTGGCCCCTACCCTGTGCCCCTGCCCTGTGGCCCCTGCCCTGTGGCCCCTGCCCTGTGGCCCCTGCCATGTGGCCCTGCCATGTGGCCCCTGCCCTGTGGCCCTGCCCTGTGGCCCCTGCCCTGTGGCCCTGCCCTGTGGCCCCTGCCCTGTGCCCCCTGTGGCCCTGCCATGTGGCCCCTGCCCTGTGGCCCTGCCCTGTGGCCCCTGCCCTGTGGCCCTGCCCTGTGGCCCCTGCCCTGTGGCCCTGCCCTGTGGCCCTGCCCTGTGGCCCCTGTGGCCCTGCCCTGTGGGGGCAGGGCCACAGGGGCCACAGGGCCACAGAGTTACGCCTCTGTTAAATAAGTGAGACATACGGCATACTTTGGTCCAACATTTAACTTTCTGACTAGTTTAAGATGAGACACAGTACGATTAGTTGTAACAGTTTTGGGGAAAACAGCGAGCACATGTCAGTGTTGACCAATCACATGTCAGAACACACACAGCTCATTTACAGCACTCAGCACTCAACCTGGCCACCTCTGATCACAACTCTTCAAACGACTGCCACACCTCAGACACACAAACTACTGCCACATCTCAGACACACAAACTACTGCCACATCTCGGACACACAAACTACTGCCACATCTCGGACACACAAACTACTGCCACATCTCGGACACACAAACTACTGCCACATCTCGGACACACAAACTACTGCCACATCCCGGACACACAAACTACTGCCACATCTCGGACACACAAACTACTGCCACACCTCAGACACACAAACTACTGCCACATCTCAGACACACAAACTACTGCCACATCTCGGACACACAAACTACTGCCACATCTCGGACACACAAACTACTGCCACATCTCAGACACACAAACTACTGCCACATCTCGGACACACAAACTACTGCCACATCTCGGACACACAAACTACTGCCACATCTCGGACACACAAACTACTGCCACATCCCGGACACACAAACTACTGCCACATCTCGGACACACAAACTACTGCCACATCTCAGACACACAAACTACTGCCACATCTCAGACACACAAACTACTGCCACATCTCAGACACACAAACTACTGCCACATCTCGGACACACAAACTACTGCCACACCTCAGACACACAAACTACTGCCACACCTCAGACACACAAACTACTGCCACATCTCGGACACACAAACTACTGCCACATCTCGGACACACAAACTACTGCCACATCTCAGACACACAAACTACTGCCACATCTCAGACACACAAACTACTGCCACATCTCAGACACACAAACTACTGCCACATCTCAGACACACAAACTACTGCCACATCTCAGACACACAAACTACTGCCACATCTCAGACACACAAACTACTGCCACATCCCGGACACACAAACTACTGCCACATCTCAGACACACAAACTACTGCCACATCTCGGACACACAAACTACTGCCACATCTCGGACACACAAACTACTGCCACATCTCGGACACACAAACTACTGCCACATCTCGGACACACAAACTACTGCCACATCCCGGACACACAAACTACTGCCACATCTCGGACACACAAACTACTGCCACACCTCAGACACACAAACTACTGCCACATCTCAGACACACAAACTACTGCCACATCTCGGACACACAAACTACTGCCACATCTCGGACACACAAACTACTGCCACATCTCAGACACACAAACTACTGCCACATCTCGGACACACAAACTACTGCCACATCTCGGACACACAAACTACTGCCACATCTCGGACACACAAACTACTGCCACATCCCGGACACACAAACTACTGCCACATCTCGGACACACAAACTACTGCCACATCTCAGACACACAAACTACTGCCACATCTCAGACACACAAACTACTGCCACATCTCAGACACACAAACTACTGCCACATCTCGGACACACAAACTACTGCCACACCTCAGACACACAAACTACTGCCACACCTCAGACACACAAACTACTGCCACATCTCGGACACACAAACTACTGCCACATCTCGGACACACAAACTACTGCCACATCTCAGACACACAAACTACTGCCACATCTCAGACACACAAACTACTGCCACATCTCAGACACACAAACTACTGCCACATCTCAGACACACAAACTACTGCCACATCTCAGACACACAAACTACTGCCACATCTCAGACACACAAACTACTGCCACATCCCGGACACACAAACTACTGCCACATCTCAGACACACAAACTACTGCCACATCTCGGACACACAAACTACTGCCACATCTCGGACACACAAACTACTGCCACATCTCGGACACACAAACTACTGCCACACCTCAGACACACAAACTACTGCCACATCTCAGACACACAAACTACTGCCACATCTCGGACACACAAACTACTGCCACATCTCGGACACACAAACTACTGCCACATCTCAGACACACAAACTACTGCCACATCTCAGACACACAAACTACTGCCACATCTCGGACACACAAACTACTGCCACATCTCGGACACACAAACTACTGCCACATCTCGGACACACAAACTACTGCCACATCTCGGACACACAAACTACTGCCACATCCCGGACACACAAACTACTGCCACATCTCGGACACACAAACTACTGCCACACCTCAGACACACAAACTACTGCCACATCTCAGACACACAAACTACTGCCACATCTCGGACACACAAACTACTGCCACATCTCGGACACACAAACTACTGCCACATCTCAGACACACAAACTACTGCCACATCTCGGACACACAAACTACTGCCACATCTCGGACACACAAACTACTGCCACATCTCGGACACACAAACTACTGCCACATCCCGGACACACAAACTACTGCCACATCTCGGACACACAAACTACTGCCACATCTCAGACACACAAACTACTGCCACATCTCAGACACACAAACTACTGCCACATCTCAGACACACAAACTACTGCCACATCTCGGACACACAAACTACTGCCACACCTCAGACACACAAACTACTGCCACACCTCAGACACACAAACTACTGCCACATCTCGGACACACAAACTACTGCCACATCTCGGACACACAAACTACTGCCACATCTCGGACACACAAACTACTGCCACATCTCAGACACACAAACTACTGCCACATCTCAGACACACAAACTACTGCCACATCTCAGACACACAAACTACTGCCACATCTCAGACACACAAACTACTGCCACATCTCAGACACACAAACTACTGCCACACCTCAGACACACAAACTACTGCCACATCTCAGACACACAAACTACTGCCACATCTCGGACACACAAACTACTGCCACATCTCGGACACACAAACTACTGCCACATCTCAGACACACAAACTACTGCCACATCTCAGACACACAAACTACTGCCACATCTCAGACACACAAACTACTGCCACACCTCGGACACACAAACTACTGCCACACCTCGGACACACAAACTACTGCCACATCTCGGACACACAAACTACTGCCACATCTCGGACACACAAACTACTGCCACATCTCGGACACACAAACTACTGCCACATCTCAGACACACAAACTACTGCCACATCTCGGACACACAAACTACTGCCACATCTCAGACACACAAACTACTGCCACATCTCAGACACACAAACTACTGCCACATCTCAGACACACAAACTACTGCCACATCTCAGACACACAAACTACTGCCACATCTCAGACACACAAACTACTGCCACATCCCAGACACACAAACTACTGCCACATCTCGGACACACAAACTACTGCCACATCTCGGACACACAAACTACTGCCACATCTCGGACACACAAACTACTGCCACATCTCGGACACACAAACTACTGCCACATCTCGGACACACAAACTACTGCCACATCTCAGACACACAAACTACTGCCACATCTCAGACACACAAACTACTGCCACATCTCGGACACACAAACTACTGCCACATCCCGGACACACTGCCACATCTCAGACACACAAACTACTGCCACATCTCGGACACACAAACTACTGCCACATCTCGGACACACAAACTACTGCCACATCTCGGACACACAAACTACTGCCACATCTCAGACACACAAACTACTGCCACATCTCAGACACACAAACTACTGCCACATCTCAGACACACAAACTACTGCCACATCTCAGACACACAAACTACTGCCACATCCCAGACACACAAACTACTGCCACATCTCAGACACACAAACTACTGCCACATCTCAGACACACAAACTACTGCCACATCTCGGACACACAAACTACTGCCACATCTCGGACACACAAACTACTGCCACATCTCGGACACACAAACTACTCCCACATCTCGGACACACAAACTACTGCCACACCTCAGACACACAAACTACTGCCACATCTCAGACACACAAACTACTGCCACATCTCAGACACACAAACTACTGCCACATCTCAGACACACAAACTACTGCCACATCTCGGACACACAAACTACTGCCACATCTCAGACACACAAACTACTGCCACATCTCAGACACACAAACTACTGCCACATCTCGGACACACAAACTACTGCCACATCTCGGACACACAAACTACTGCCACATCTCGGACACACAAACTACTGCCACATCTCAGACACACAAACTACTGCCACACCTCAGACACACAAACTACTGCCACATCTCAGACACACAAACTACTGCCACATCTCAGACACACAAACTACTGCCACATCTCAGACACACAAACTACTGCCACATCTCAGACACACAAACTACTGCCACATCTCAGACACACAAACTACTGCCACATCTCAGACACACAAACTACTGCCACATCTCAGACACACAAACTACTGCCACATCTCAGACACACAAACTACTGCCACATCTCAGACACACAAACTACTGCCACACCTCAGACACACAAACTACTGCCACATCTCAGACACACAAACTACTGCCACATCCCAGACACACAAACTACTGCCACATCTCAGACACACAAACTACTGCCACATCTCAGACACACAAACTACTGCCACATCCCAGACACACAAACTACTGCCACATCTCGGACACACAAACTACTGCCACATCTCAGACACACAAACTACTGCCACATCTCAGACACACAAACTACTGCCACATCTCAGACACACAAACTACTGCCACATCTCAGACACACAAACTACTGCCACATCCCGGACACACAAACTACTGCCACATCTCAGACACACAAACTACTGCCACATCTCAGACACACAAACTACTGCCACATCTCAGACACACAAACTACTGCCACATCTCGGACACACAAACTACTGCCACATCTCAGACACACAAACTACTGCCACATCCCGGACACACAAACTACTGCCACATCTCAGACACACAAACTACTGCCACATCTCGGACACACAAACTACTGCCACATCTCAGACACACAAACTACTGCCACATCCCGGACACACAAACTACTGCCACATCTTAGACACACAAACTACTGCCACATCTCTGACACACAAACTACTGCCACATCTCAGACACACAAACTACTGCCACATCTCAGACACACAAACTACTGCCACATCTCAGACACACAAACTACTGCCACATCTCAGACACACAAACTACTGCCACATCTCAGACACACAAACTACTGCCACATCTCAGACACACAAACTACTGCCACATCTCGGACACACAAACTACTGCCACATCTCAGACACACAAACTACTGCCACATCCCGGACAAACAAACTACTGCCACATCTCAGACACACAAACTACTGCCACATCTCTGACACACAAACTACTGCCACATCTCAGACACACAAACTACTGCCACATCTCAGACACACAAACTACTGCCACATCTCAGACACACAAACTACTGCCACATCTCAGACACACAAACTACTGCCACATCTCAGACACACAAACTACTGCCACATCTCAGACACACAAACTACTGCCACATCTCAGACACACAAACTACTGCCACATCTCTGACACACAAACTACTGCCACATCTCAGACACACAAACTACTGCCACATCTTTTGCCGCTGTTTGGTGATAACTCATATGGGGCCATTGTCTGGATTGTATTATTAATTGTATTATTTATATCCAATATCCACAAACATCTCGAAATGGTACTTTTCAACAGAAAACTATTGTTTCACTGATTTGAATATATATTTATTATTGTTTTGTCACAGAAAACCAGGACTAGAGCACAGACTCTGAACCAGGACTAGAGCACAGACTCTGAACCAGGACAAGAGCACAGACTCTGAACCAGGACTAGAGCACAGACTCTGAACCAGGACTAGAGCACAGACTCTGAACCAGGACAAGAGCACAGACTCTGAACCAGGACTAGAGCACAGACTCTGAACCAGGACTAGAGCACAGACTCTGAACCAGGACAAGAGCACAGACTCTGAACCAGGACTAGAGCACAGACTCTGAACCAGGACTAGAGCACAGACTCTGAACCAGGACTAGAGCACAGACTCTGAACCAGGACAAGAGCACAGACTCTGAACCAGGACTAGAGCACAGACTCTGAACCAGGACTAGAGCACAGACTCTGAACCAGGACTAGAGCACAGACTCTGAACCAGGACTAGAGCACAGACTCTGAACCAGGACTAGAGCACAGACTTTGAACCAGGACTAGAGCACAGACTCTGAACCAGGACTAGAGCACAGACTCTGAACCAGGACTAGAGCACAGACTCTGAACCAGGACTAGAGCACAGACTCTGAACCAGGACTAGAGCACAGACTCTGAACCAGGACTAGAGCACAGACTCTGAACCAGGACTAGAGCACAGACTCTGAACCAGGACAAGAGCACAGACTCTGAACCAGGACTAGAGCACAGGCTCTGAACCAGGACTAGAGCACAGGCTCTGAACCAGGACTAGAGCACAGACTCTGAACCAGGACTAGAGCACAGACTCTGAACCAGGACAAGAGCACAGACTCTGAACCAGGACTAGAGCACAGACTCTGAACCAGGACTAGAGCACAGACTCTGAACCAGGACTAGAGCACAGACTTTGAACCAGGACTAGAGCACAGACTCTGAACCAGGACTAGAGCACAGACTCTGAACCAGGACTAGAGCACAGACTCTGAACCAGGACTAGAGCACAGACTCTGAACCAGGACAAGAGCACAGACTCTGAACCAGGACTAGAGCACAGACTTTGAACCAGGACTAGAGCACAGACTCTGAACCAGGACTAGAGCACAGACTCTGAACCAGGACTAGAGCACAGACTCTGAACCAGGACTAGAGCACAGACTCTGAACCAGGACTAGAGCACAGACTCTGAACCAGGACTAGAGCACAGACTTTGAACCAGGACTAGAGCACAGACTCTGAACCAGGACTAGAGCACAGACTCTGAACCAGGACTAGAGCACAGACTGAACCAGGACTAGAGCACAGACTCTGAACCAGGACTAGAGCACAGACTCTGAACCAGGACTAGAGCACAGACTCTGAACCAGGACTAGAGCACAGACTCTGAATCAGGACTAGAGCACAGACTTTGAACCAGGACTAGAGCACAGACTCTGAACCAGGACAAGAGCACAGACTCTGAACCAGGACTAGAGCACAGACTCTGAATCAGGACTAGAGCACAGACTCTGAACCAGGACTAGAGCACAGACTCTGAACCAGGACTAGAGCACAGACTCTGAACCAGGACTAGAGCACAGACTCTGAACCAGGACTAGAGCACAGACTCTGAACCAGGACAAGAGCACAGACTCTGAACCAGGACTAGAGCACAGACTCTGAATCAGGACTAGAGCACAGACTCTGAACCAGGACTAGAGCACAGACTCTGAACCAGGACTAGAGCACAGACTCTGAACCAGGACAAGAGCACAGACTCTGAACCAGGACTAGAGCACAGACTCTGAATCAGGACTAGAGCACAGACTCTGAATCAGGACTAGAGCACAGACTCTGAACCAGGACTAGAGCACAGACTCTGAACCAGGACTAGAGCACAGACTCTGAACGGATTCTCTTGGCATGTTTAGCTTCCAGCAGCTTAGTTTGTTCTGA
>NW_027315790.1:984772-1147272 GCF_026437365.1 Eucyclogobius newberryi
TTGCTCTGGGTCCACTCGTGCTGCTGTAGAGCTCTCACTTGTTGCTCTGGGTCCACTCGTGCTGCTGTAGAGCTCTCACTTGTAGCTCTGGGTCCACTCGTGCTGCTGTAGAGCTCTCACTTGTAGCTCTGGGTCCACTCGTGCTGCTGTAGAGCTCTCACTTGTAGCTCTGGGTCCACTCGTGCTGCTGTAGAGCTCTCACTTGTAGCTCTGGGTCCACTCGTGCTGCTGTAGAGCTCTCACTTGTAGCTCTGGGTCCACTCGTGCTGCTGTAGAGCTCTCACTTGTAGCTCTGGGTCCACTCGTGCTGCTGTAGAGCTCTCACTTGTAGCTCTGGGTCCACTCGTGCTGCTGTAGAGCTCTCACTTGTAGCTCTGGGTCCACTCGTGCTGCTGTAGAGCTCTCACTTGTAGCTCTGGGTCCTCTCGTGCTGCTGTAGAGCTCTCACTTGTAGCTCTGGGTCCTCTCGTGCTGCTGTAGAGCTCTCACTTGTAGCTCTGGGTCCTCTCGTGCTGCTGTAGAGCTCTCACTTGTAGCTCTGGGTCCACTCGTGCTGCTGTAGAGCTCTCACTTGTAGCTCTGGGTCCACTCGTGCTGCTGTAGAGCTCTCACTTGTTGCTCTGGGTCCACTCGTGCTGCTGTAGAGCTCTCACTTGTAGCTCTGGGTCCACTCGTGCTGCTGGAGAGCTCTCACTTGTAGCTCTGGGTCCACTCGTGCTGCTGGAGAGCTCTCACTTGTAGCTCTGGGTCCACTCGTGCTGCTGTAGAGCTCTCACTTGTAGCTCTGGGTCCACTCGTGCTGCTGGAGAGCTCTCACTTGTAGCTCTGGGTCCACTCGTGCTGCTGGAGAGCTCTCACTTGTAGCTCTGGGTCCACTCGTGCTGCTGTAGAGCTCTCACTTGTGATGTCAGGCTATACACTAAAAACAGATCGCGATCGATCTACCGGTTGGGCTCCGCTGTGCTAATTATTTGAATGCATTTTTTAAATAAAAAAGTTAGTTTGTATCCAGACATTGGGCCAATAATATCAAGGAAATGGATCACATTGGGTATTGGAATCTCTCATTTTGAGATATGGCCACACCCCTCTTATGATTGCCCTGCATGAGGAAGAGTAAAGTCTGTTATAATCAAAGTCAAGTTTTGATGTTCTAAGTCGTTCGTTAAGTCCCACGGCTAATCTGGTCATCATGTGTTTCTTGTACGTTCATTAACATGCATTGCCCTGACCAAATAAATAAATAAACATTTAAAGATGCTCTTCATCATTTTTCAGGTTCCATTGTATTAAACATGTTGAAGTCATTCTTCTTCTTTTGTTACACATCTCTCTGGTCGAACACAACACACAAACACAATAACTACAACAACAGAACAAAATGGAACAAACAAAATGCAAGAAAAAAGAGCTTGTGCCAAAAACATGCAAAGAGCCCACAGACTGATCCAAAAAGAGATCAGAAGACAGAGGGAAACAATCTTTCAGAAGGAAACAATGTTCTAGGTATAAAAAAAGGCCCTCCGGTAAAGAAACATTTTCATCTCAGTATTTACAAACTCAAGTTAGAACAAACATTTGGAAAATACTGGGGGTGGGGCTTATTTAGTCTGGTCCACGGTGAGACATCTGGATGCAGCTATGAAAAACTTTATTTTTAGGCCTAAGGTTACCCTAACCCTAACCCTAACCCTAACCCTGACCCTGACCTTAACCTTAACCCTAACCCTAACCCTAACCCTGACCCTGACCCTGACCTTAACCTTAACCTTAACCCTAACCCTGACCCTGACCCTGACCTTAACCTTAACCCTAACCCTGACCCTGACCCTGACCTTAACCTTAACCCTAACCCTAACCCTGACCCTGACCCTGACCCTGACCCTGACCTTAACCTTAACCTTAACCCTAACCCTAACCCTGACCCTGACCCTGACCCTGACCTTAACCCTAACCCTGACCCTGACCCTGACCTTAACCTTAACCTTAACCCTAACCCTAACCCTGACCCTGACCCTGACCCTGACCTTAACCCTAACCCTGACCCTGACCCTGACCTTAACCTTAACCCTAACCCTGACCCTGACCCTGACCCTGACCTTAACCCTAACCCTGACCCTGACCCTGACCCTGACCTTAACCTTAACCCTAACCCTAACCCTGACCCTGACCCTGACCCTGACCTTAACCCTAACCCTGACCCTGACCCTGACCCTGACCTTAACCTTAACCCTAACCTTGACCCTGACCCTGACCTTAACCTTAACCCTAACCCTGACCCTGACCCTGACCTTAACCTTAACCCTAACCCTAACCCTGACCCTGACCCTGACCCTGACCTTAACCCTAACCCTGACCCTAACCCTAACCCTGACCCTGACCTTAACCTTAACCCTAACCCTAACCCTGACCCTGACCCTGACCTTAACCCTGACCCTGACCCTGACCATGACCCTGACCATAACCTTAACCCTAACCCTAACCCTAACCCTAACCCTGACCCTGACCTTAACCTTAACCCTAACCCTGACCCTGACCCTGACCTTAACCTTAACCTTAACCTTAACCTTAACCCTGACCCTGACCCTGACCCTGACCTTAACCTTAACCTTAACCCTGACCCTGACCCTGACCCTGACCCTGACCCTGACCCTGACCTTAACCTTAACCCTAACCCTAACCCTGACCCTGACGTTAACCTTAACCTTAACCCTAACCCTAACCCTAACCCTGACCTTAACCTTAACCTTAACCTTAACCCTGACCCTAACCTTAACCTTAACCTTAACCCTAACCCTGACCCTGACCCTGACCTTAACCTTAACCCTAACCCTAACCCTAACCCTAACCCTGACCCTAACCTTAACCTTAACCTTAACCTTAACCCTGACCCTGACCCTAACCTTAACCTTAACCTTAACCTTAACCTTAACCTTAACCCTGACCCTGACCCTGACCCTGACCCTAACCTTAACCTTAACCCTGACCCTGACCCTAACCTTAACCTTAACCTTAACCTTAACCTTAACCCTGACCCTGACCCTGACCCTAACCCTAACCTTAACCTTAACCTTAACCTTAACCTTAACCCTGACCCTGACCCTAACCTTAACCTTAACCTTAACCCTGACCCTGACCCTAACCTTAACCTTAACCTTAACCTTAACCTTAACCTTAACCTTAACCCTGACCCTGACCCTAACCTTAACCTTAACCTTAACCTTAACCTTAACCCTGACCCTGACCCTAACCTTAACCTTAACCTTAACCTTAACCTTAACCCTGACCCTGACCCTGACCCTAACCTTAACCTTAACCCTAACCCTGACCCTGACCCGGCGCTGTCAAATAACCCAGCAGTTTCGGCCGCGCGCCGCGGCTCTGTAAACACTCCCTTCTTTTTATGGGCTTTTTTCACCTGATCCCCACGAACAGACAGAGGCTGAAGCTCTGCAAACCTGTAGTGAGGACTTCTAAGAAGTGGACCAATGAGGCAGAGGAGGAGGAGCTACGTGTGTGTTTGGACATTACAGACTGGGAGGAGCTACGTGTGTGTTTGGACATTACAGACTGGGAGGTTTTCAGAGCTGCCACAGACAGTTTGGATCGTTTGTGAAGTATGGATTTAACAGGGAGATGTTGAGAGCTAGATCTCAGTACAATACGCATCTGAAGCAGCAGTTCTCCAACAGCAACAACCCTGCATTTGTGTGGAGTGGGCTCCAGCTTCTCACCAATTACAAACCCAGAGCCCAACATACAGCCCCCCCCTCTACTAGTCATGAAGTCATTTGAGCGCCTGGTCAAATCCCTCACCTCCCCCCTGCTGGACCCCCTGCTGGACCCCCTGCAGTTCACCTACAGAGCCAACAGGTCTGTGGACGACGCCATCAACCTGGCTCTCCACTTCACCTGCAGCACCTGGACTCCCCGGGAACCTCTGCCAGGATCCTGTTTGTGGACTTCAGCTTTGCATCAACACCACCTCCTGCTCTGCTCCAGGACAAGCTCTCCCAGCTCAACGTGACTCCACCTGCAGGGGGAGAACTGACTCCACCTGCAGGGGAGCGCTGACTCCACCTGCAGGGGAGCGCTGACTCCACCTGCAGGGGGAGCGCTGACTCCACCTGCAGGGGGAGCGCTGACTCCACCTGCAGGGGGAGCGCTGACTCCACCTGCAGGGGGAGCGCTGACTCCACCTGCAGGGGGAGCACTGACTCCACCTGCAGGGGGCGCACTGACTCCCCCTGCAGGTGGAGCACTAACTTCCTGATGGATCGGAGGCAGTGCGTGCGGCTGGGGAAGAATGTCTTGGACACGCGGACCATCAGCACAGGAGCTCCACAGGGCTGTGTACTTTCCCCCCTGCTCTTCTCCCTGTACACAAACTGCTGCACCTCCAGCCACGACTCTGTAAAACTGATCAAGTTTGTGGACGACACCACCCTCATTGGGCTCATCTCGGACAGGGCTGAGTCTGTCTACAGGAGGGAGGTGGACCGAGTCAGCTACAACAACAGCCACAGCCAGGGACAAACAGAGACTACAGCGCCCTCTGCTGAGAAGATGATCAGCTGCAGACTTCATCTCTGCAGGACCTGAACGTCTCCAGGACTCTGGGACGAACAGGACGGATCACAGCCGACCCTTCTCACACTGGACACGGACTATTTGAGCCACTCCCCTCAGGCAGGAGGCCACTCCCCTCAGACAGGAGGCCACTCCCCTCAGGCAGGAGGCCACTCCCCTCAGGCAGGAGGCCACTCCCCTCAGGCAGGAGGCCACTCCCCTCAAGCAGGAGGCTCCGGTCCATCCGGACCAGAACCTCCCGCCACAAGAACAGTTTCTTTCCCTCTGACGTTGGACTCTGAACACTTCTTAAACACTTCACATAATTTTAACTTTAACCATAATTTAATCCATCACTCACTGCACTGTTCACTTTCTGCACTACATCTGTAAATTCAACTCTAAGTTTTGTGTACATGGTAACCCTGTTATATAGCAGATTTAAATTGTTTCTCTTTTTGACTTATATAGGTTGTTTTATCATTGTTCATTGTTTTATGTTGCACCGAATCACCAATGCAAGATCCTATGTTTGTTCCTGCTCTTCTTCCTGCAGGACTCTGAGGGATATTTTATCACTTCCATCCTCCAACATTACTTTTAGTTCTCAAATCCAATCTGGCCTTCGTTTTGGCCGTGCTACCTCTCCTGTCACTTCGGTGCTCCATCCAAACTGCTGTCAGACCCCTCCATCCAATCTGCCCTGCACCTCTCCTAACTGCACACTCTCCTCATCCATCCTGTGTGGGAACGGCCTCTATTCCCCACACTTCCACACAAGGAGGAATAAGGAGAAGTGGAACTTGTGCTGACATTTAAGCAGAAAGTTAAATGAATGGCGTGTAAACAGCAGGAGCAGGAGCAGAAATGTCGGCCCCTCAGCTGCATATGCATGTAGTGTGCTGGGTTAAAGTGACTCAAATCCAGTACATTTATTTTGATTTGTTTGTTTTAGATCAGTTACAAGATCTTCATTATGATGGAGATAGAGATTCGGACTAGCAATGTATTTTTTATTCAGGTACATTGTCATCCAGTGTAATTATTATTCTTTGTTTCTTGTTGAGTATTTGCTGTAAATAATTTTGTGTGTTTACATGACAAGTTTGTACATTTACAGACCCTGTGCAGAGGCTTTCTTTGCTCCAGCATGCTATAGTCGCTATAGTCGCTGCCTTATTTTTTATTTGCTTTTTAGTCAGGTTTTGTCTTCCATAAATGTTGAATTAAGAAAACTAATTAAGTAAACCAAGGATTTTAAGTCATTTTTTGACAATTCTAACAACATAAGGGATGAGCCAGCGACCTGCTCAGGATAAGAATGGAAACAGACTCTTGTGAACGCTGTCGGAAATATCAACTTGAAATTCATGAGCTACAAGCACAGATATTCACTTTAGAATCTGAAAAAATGACTCCACTTTACAATAACAGTGTCATCCAGTGGTAAATCCACCCGTTTTACAAGAAAAACTGCTACTTTCATTAAACTGGAGTGACTGTGTCGTTCCCAAAATTGTCTAAAGACCAGGCTGTATCTTGTTGGTGCAAAGCTTAAACGAAAAATGTAATGTAAAGTCACCTAAAATACAGCTTACAACCAGACTTTTACCACCTTCACTGAAGTAAATGAACAAAGAAATAATGGGAGCAATGACGTGGGCCAGGGGTGTCAAACTCATTTGAGTCGCGAGACATAACGTAAAACATAAAAAGAAATAAATAGCTTTATATCGCCTACGCTGTTTTTGAAGCATTTACTGCATCGATTAAAAGAAATTACGAAACGTTTGTTCTCATAAACTGAAATGTATTAAGAAAAACAAGTGTCATTTCACCAACACTGAGCTTCAGTTTATGAGCATCAAAACTTCAGATCTGATCTACAGTTCTACAGAGATAAAAATTTAGTCAGAGGTATTTGACTTTGTAACAAAATAAACTTCTCAAGATAAAAAAAAAATCACTAAGTAACATTTCCACGTCTGTGTAGTTCTCTGTAGTTCTCTGTAGTTCTCTGTAGTTCTCTATAGTTCTCTATAGTTCTCTGTAGTTCTCTGTAGTTCTCTGTAGTTCTCTGTAGTGATCTGTAGTTCTCTGTAGTTCTCTGTAGTTCTCTGTAGTTCTCTGTAGTTCTCTGTAGTTCTCTGTAGTGATCTGTAGTTCTCTGTAGTTCTCTATAGTTCTCTGTAGTTCTCTTTAGTTCTCTGTAGTGATCTGTAGTTCTCTGCAGTTATCTGTAGTTAGCTATAGTTCTCTGTGGTTCTCTGTAGTTCTCTGTAGTGATCTGTAGTTCTCTGTAGTTCTCTGTAGTTCTCTGTAGTGATCTGTAGTTCTCTGTAGTTCTCTGTAGTTCTCTGTAGTTCTCTGTAGTTCTCTGTAGTGATCTGTAGTTCTCTGTAGTTCTCTGTAGTGATCTGTAGTTCTCTGTAGTTCTCTGTAGTTCTCTGTAGTTCTCTGTAGTTCTCTGTAGTTCTCTGTAGTTCTCTATAGTTCTCTGTAGTTCTCTGTAGTTATCTGTAGTTCTCTGTAGTGATCTGTAGTTATCTGTAGTTCTCTGTAGTTCTCTGTAGTTCTCTGTAGTTCTCTATAGTTCTCTGTAGTGATCTGTAGTGATCTGTAGTTCTCTGTAGTGATCTGTAGTGATCTGTAGTTCTCTGCAGTTATCTGTAGTTAGCTATAGTTCTCTGTAGTTCTCTGTAGTTCTCTGTAGTGATCTGTAGTTCTCTGTAGTTCTCTGTAGTTCTCTGTAGTTCTCTGTAGTCATCTGTAGTTCTCTGTAGTTCTCTGTAGTTCTTTGTAGTTCTCTGTAGTTCTTTGTAGTTCTCTATA
The DNA here is from genome assembly GCF_026437365.1 of Eucyclogobius newberryi. NCBI lineage: Eukaryota > Metazoa > Chordata > Actinopteri > Gobiiformes > Gobiidae > Eucyclogobius > Eucyclogobius newberryi. The sequence goes on from NW_027315790.1 coordinate 992,174, forward strand.
GTCCTCTGTAGTTCTCTGTAGTTCTTTGTAGTTCTCTATAGTTCTCTGTAGTTCTCTGTAGTTCTCTATAGTTCTCTATAGTTCTCTATAGTTCTCTGTAGTTCTTTGTAGTTCTCTATAGTTCTCTGTAGTTCTCTGTAGTTCTCTGTAGTTCTCTGTAGTTCTCTGTAGTCATCTGTAGTTCTCTGTAGTTCTCTGTAGTTCTCTGTAGTTCTCTGTAGTCATCTGTAGTTCTCTGTAGTTCTCTGTAGTTCTTTGTAGTTCTCTGTAGTTCTTTGTAGTTCTCTATAGTCCTCTGTAGTTCTCTGTAGTTCTTTGTAGTTCTCTATAGTTCTCTGTAGTTCTCTGTAGTTCTCTATAGTTCTCTATAGTTCTCTATAGTTCTCTGTAGTTCTCTGTAGTCATCTGTAGTTCTCTGTAGTTATCTGTAGTTCTTTGTAGTTCTCTATAGTTCTCTATAGTTCTCTATAGTTCTCTGTAGTTCTCTGTAGTTCTCTGTAGTTCTCTGTAGTTCTCTGTAGTTCTCTGTAGTCATCTGTAGTTATCTGTAGTTCTCTGTAGTTCTTTGTAGTTCTCTGTAGTTCTTTGTAGTTCTCTATAGTTCTCTGTAGTTCTCTGTAGTTCTTTGTAGTTCTCTGTAGTTCTTTGTAGTTCTCTATAGTTCTCTGTAGTTCTCTGTAGTTCTTTGTAGTTCTCTATAGTTCTCTGTAGTTCTCTGTAGTTCTCTATAGTTCTCTATAGTTCTCTGTAGTTCTCTGTAGTTCTTTGTAGTTCTCTATAGTTCTCTATAGTTCTCTGTAGTTCTCTATAGTTCTCTATAGTTCTCTATAGTTATCTATAGTTATCTATAGTTCTCTGTAGTTCTCTGTAGTCATCTGTAGTTCTCTGTAGTTCTCTGTAGTTCTCTGTAGTCATCTGTAGTCATCTGTAGTTCTCTGTAGTTCTCTGTAGTTCTCTGTAGTTCTCTGTAGTCATCTGTAGTTCTCTGTAGTTCTCTGTAGTAATCTGTAGTTCTCTGTAGTTCTCTGTAGTCATCTGTAGTCATCTGTAGTTCTCTGTAGTTCTCTGTAGTCATCTGTAGTTCTCTGTAGTTCTCTGTAGTTCTTTGTAGTTATCTGTAGTCATCTATAGTTCTCTGTAGTTATCTGTAGTTCTTTGTAGTTCTCTGTAGTTCTTCGCAGTTATCTCTAGTTCTCTGTTGTTCTCTGTAGTTCTCTGTAGTGATCTGTAGTTCTCTTTAGTTCTCTGTAGTGATCTGTAGTTCTCTTTAGTTCTCTGTAGTGATCTGTAGTGATCTGTAGTTCTCTGCAGTTATCTGTAGTTAGCTATAGTTCTCTGTGGTTCTCTGTAGTTCTCTGTAGTGATCTGTAGTTCTCTGTAGTTCTCTGTAGTTCTCTGTAGTCATCTGTAGTTCTCTGTAGTTCTCTGTAGTTCTCTGTAGTTCTCTGTAGTCATCTGTAGTTCTCTGTAGTTCTCTGTAGTTCTTTGTAGTTCTCTGTAGTTCTTTGTAGTTCTCTATAGTCCTCTGTAGTTCTCTGTAGTTCTTTGTAGTTCTCTATAGTTCTCTGTAGTTCTCTGTAGTTCTCTATAGTTCTCTATAGTTCTCTATAGTTCTCTGTAGTTCTCTGTAGTTCTTTGTAGTTCTCTATAGTTCTCTATAGTTCTCTATAGTTCTCTGTAGTTCTCTGTAGTTCTCTGTAGTCATCTGTAGTTCTCTGTAGTTCTCTGTAGTTCTCTGTAGTCATCTGTAGTTATCTGTAGTTCTCTGTAGTTCTTTGTAGTTCTCTGTAGTTCTTTGTAGTTCTCTATAGTTCTCTGTAGTTCTCTGTAGTTCTTTGTAGTTCTCTGTAGTTCTTTGTAGTTCTCTATAGTTCTCTGTAGTTCTCTGTAGTTCTTTGTAGTTCTCTATAGTTCTCTGTAGTTCTCTGTAGTTCTCTATAGTTCTCTATAGTTCTCTATAGTTCTCTGTAGTTCTCTGTAGTTCTTTGTAGTTCTCTATAGTTCTCTATAGTTCTCTATAGTTATCTATAGTTATCTATAGTTCTCTGTAGTTCTCTGTAGTCATCTGTAGTTCTCTGTAGTTCTCTGTAGTAATCTGTAGTTCTCTGTAGTTCTCTGTAGTTCTCTGTAGTCATCTGTAGTCATCTGTAGTTCTCTGTAGTTCTCTGTAGTTCTCTGTAGTTCTCTATAGTTCTCTATAGTTCTCTGTAGTTCTCTGTAGTCATCTGTAGTTCTCTGTAGTTCTCTGTAGTAATCTGTAGTTCTCTGTAGTTCTCTGTAGTCATCTGTAGTCATCTGTAGTTCTCTGTAGTTCTCTGTAGTAATCTGTAGTTCTCTATAGTTCTCTGTAGTCATCTGTAGTTCTCTGTAGTTCTCTGTAGTAATCTGTAGTTCTCTGTAGTTCTCTGTAGTCATCTGTAGTCATCTGTAGTTCTCTGTAGTTCTCTGTAGTTCTCTCTAGTTCTTTGTAGTTCTCTGTAGTTCTTTGTAGTTCTCTATAGTTCTCTGTAGTTCTCTGTAGTTCTCTATTGTTCTCTATAGTTCTCTATAGTTATCTGTAGTCATCTGTAGTTCTCTGTAGTTCTTTGTAGTTCTCTGTAGTTCTTTATAGTTCTCTGTAGTTCTCTGTAGTCATCTGTAGTTCTCTATAGTTCTCTGTAGTTCTCTGTAGTTCTCTATAGTTCTCTGTAGTTCTCTATAGTTCTCTATAGTTCTCTATAGTTCTCTATAGTTCTCTGTAGTTCTCTATAGTTCTCTGTAGTTCTCTATAGTTCTCTGTAGTTCTCTGTAGTTCTCTATAGTTCTCTGTAGTTCTCTATAGTTCTCTATAGTTCTCTGTAGTGATCTGTTCACCTGAACTGACACATCACAAACTACAAACACACGTGGAGCGTTTAAGGAGGTTAAGTTACGCCTCTTGTCTTGAAAATATAGAATTAAAAAAAAAAGTTTAGGCAGTGCATGAGCCACAGTTTCACACATTAGTGTGTCACAGTCACATTAGTGTGTTCACAGTCACATTAGTGTGTTCACAGTCACATTAGTGTGTTCACAGTCACATTAGTGTGTTCACATTCACATTAGTGTGTCACAGTCACATTAGTGTGTTCACAGTCACAGTCACATTAGTGTGTTCACAGTCACATTAGTGTGTTCACAGTCACATTAGTGTGTTCACAGTCACATTAGTGTGTTCACAGTCACATTAGTGTGTTCACAGTCACATTAGTGTGTCACAGTCACATTAGTGTGTCACAGTCACATTAGTGTGTTCAGTGTCACATTAGTGTGTTCACAGTCACATTAGTGTGTCACAGTCACATTAGTGTGTCACAGTCACATTAGTGTGTTCAGTGTCACATTAGTGTGTTCACAGTCACATTAGTGTGTTCACATTCACATTAGTGTGTCACAGTCACATTAGTGTGTTCACAGTCACATTAGTGTGTTCACAGTCACATTAGTGTGTCACAGTCACATTAGTGTGTTCAGTGTCACATTAGTGTGTCACAGTCACATTAGTGTGTTCAGTGTCACATTAGTGTGTTCACAGTCACATTAGTGTGTTCACAGTCACATTAGTGTGTTCACAGTCACATTAGTGTGTCCACAGTCACATTAGTGTGTCCACAGTCACATTAGTGTGTTCACAGTCACATTAGTGTGTTCAGTGTCACATTAGTGTGTTCAGTGTCACATTAGTGTGTCACAGTCACATTAGTGTGTCACAGTCACATTAGTGTGTTCACAGTCACATTAGTGTGTTCACAGTCACATTAGTGTGTCCACAGTCACATTAGTGTGTCCACAGTCACATTAGTGTGTTCAGTGTCACATTAGTGTGTCACAGTCACATTAGTGTGTCACAGTCACATTAGTGTGTCACAGTCACATTAGTGTGTCACAGTCACATTAGTGTGTTCACAGTCACATTAGTGTGTTCACAGTCACATTAGTGTGTCCACAGTCACATTAGTGTGTTCACAGTCACATTAGTGTGTTCAGTGTCACATTAGTGTGTCACAGTCACATTAGTGTGTCACAGTCACATTAGTGTGTTCACAGTCACATTAGTGTGTTCACAGTCACATTAGTGTGTCCACAGTCACATTAGTGTGTCCACAGTCACATTAGTGTGTTCACAGTCACATTAGTGTGTCCACAGTCACATTAGTGTGTTCACAGTCACATTAGTGTGTTCACAGTCACATTAGTGTGTCACAGTCACATTAGTGTGTCACAGTCACATTAGTGTGTCCACAGTCACATTAGTGTGTTCACAGTCACATTAGTGTGTCACAGTCACATTAGTGTGTCCACAGTCACATTAGTGTGTCCACAGTCACATTAGTGTGTTCACAGTCACATTAGTGTGTCCACAGTCACATTAGTGTGTTCACAGTCACATTAGTGTGTCACAGTCACATTAGTGTGTTCACAGTCACATTAGTGTGTTCACAGTCACATTAGTGTGTCACAGTCACATTAGTGTGTTCACAGTCACATTAGTGTGTTCACAGTCACATTAGTGTGTCACAGTCACATTAGTGTGTTCACAGTCACATTAGTGTGTCACAGTCACATTAGTGTGTTCACAGTCACATTAGTGTGTTCACATTCACATTAGTGTGTCACAGTCACATTAGTGTGTTCACAGTCACATTAGTGTGTTCACAGTCACATTAGTGTGTCACAGTCACATTAGTGTGTTCACAGTCACATTAGTGTGTCACAGTCACATTAGTGTGTTCACAGTCACATTAGTGTGTTCACGTTCATGTTCATACTTTATTACACTCTGACCTGTGTTTTTACCTGTGGCTCCTGATCTGTTCAGGTTTGTAGAGGATGTTTTCCTCACTGAGCATCGTCACAGAAGTTATTTTTCTTGTAGTTAGCTCCACATTAGCTCCACTTTTAGCACAGCTCTAACATCCACAAAACAGTCTTCTTTCTTTCTTCCACGTGTTTCCTAAAGCCATATGTCTCTTTTCCTCGCTCAGACTTCTGCTCAAAAGTGCGTAAAGTGCGCAACGCACGTCATTTCTTCTCAGCACTTCTCCATTGGCAGTACACACAGCAGTGAAGAGCTGCGCAGGGGAGGAGCGGCCACCAGCGGCATTGTGGGACGTGTAGTTTTAGCGATAAGATCGGTTACAGATGTAACTACGGTTCTATGAATCGATTGAATTTTTTTTTTTTTTTATATAAATTTGAAATGTTCGGCGGGTCGGATTAAAAGGTCTGGTGAGCCGGATTTGGCCCGCGGGCCTTGTGTTTGACACATGTGACGTGGGCAAACGGCAGCAGACGGAGACAATCTGTATCAAACAACAAGGTCACAGCAGAGACGCCTCTGAGTGGAGGCGGAGCTATCAGTGGTGGGAAGTATGTGGTGCTGGGGAAGCAACATGTATTTTCCAGTCTCGTAGATAACGTCACTCCCTCCTAATATTTTGTCCACACATCGAGGAGTTAAACAGCTTATTGTGCACGTGGGTGTAGTGGACATACGACGGGGACAGACTGACATTTTGAAAAGAGACTTCTTGAAGTTATTCAAGGTTTGCAAATTGGAAATCAAGACATTCATAAGTGGACCTCTTCCAATCATCGATAGGAACAAGTCTAGCCCACACCTATGCAGAGGAGTGAGGGTGCAGACAAAGAACCTGCTCCACGTTCTAAGGCATCAGAATGGGACCGGGTTCTAAGCAGATAGAACAATTCCTGCTCCATCAGCTAGAAAGCAATATTTCAGCGTCAGTAGCTCCACAACCACAGTCTCCACCAAAGAATTCAGCTCCACCTGCTCCACAACAATCTTCACCACGGCCAGGGAAGAATTCGGGCCCAACATCAGTTCCAGCTCCCCTGGGGTCCTCATCACAGATTTGTCTGAGTCAGCATCCCTGTCATCGTTCCTGCCTTCAGAGAAGCCCAGGGTCCCCCCTGAAACATCTACTCCCACTACAGAATCCTCACTCTCCAGGACAAGCTCTCCCAGCTCAATGTGTCTGACTCCACCTGCAGGGGGAGCGCTGACTTCCTGATGGATCAGAGGCATTTTGTGCGGCTGCTCTTCTCCCTAGAGTAAAACTATGACGACACCACCCTCATCACCATGACGACACCACCCTCATCGGGCATATCTCGGACGGGGATGAGTCTGTCTACAGGAGGTGGAACGGCTGGTGTCCTGGTGCAGCAGTAACAACCTGGAGTTCGATGCCCAGAAGACAGTGGAGATGATCGTGGACTTCAGGAAAGTCACAGCCCCCCCCCCCCCCTCCTCTGCACCACCATCACCAGGACCTCAAGTGGGAGGAGCCACCATCACCAGGACCTCAAGTGGGAGGAGCCACCATCACCAGGACCTCAAGTGGGAGGAGCCACCATCACCAGGACCTCAAGTGGGAGGAGCCACCATCACCAGGACCTCAAGTGGGAGGAGCCACCATCACCAGGACCTGAAATGGGAGGAGCCACCATCACCAGGACCTCAAGTGGGAGGAGCCACCATCACCAGGACCTCAAGTGGGAGGAGCCACCATCACCAGGACCTCAAGTGGGAGGAGCCACCATCACCAGGACCTCAAGTGGGAGGAGCCACCATCACCAGGACCTCAAGTGGGAGCCACCATCACCAGGACCTCAAGTGGGAGGAGCCACCATCACCAGGACCTCAAGTGGGAGGAGCCACCATCAGCTCCTCATCAAGAAGGTCCAGCAGAGGATGTACTTCCTGTGGCAGAGGAAATTCAGGCTGCAGGAGGAGATGATGGTGCCGTTCTACACGGCCATCATTGAGTCCATCCTCACCTCCTCCATCACCTCCTCCATCACCTCCTCCATCACCTCCTCCATCACCTCCTCCATCACCGTGTGGTACGCTGGAGCCACAGCCAGGGACAAACAGAGACTACAGCGCCCTCTGCTGAGAAGGTGATCGGCTGCAGACTTCCATCTCTGCAGGACCTGAACGTCTCCAGGACTCTGGGACGAACAGGTCAGATCACAGCCGACCCTTCTCACCCTGGACACGGACTATTCAAGCCACTCCCCTCAGGCAGGAGGCCACTCCCCTCAAGCAAGAGGCCACTCCCCTCAGGCAGGAGGCCACTCCCCTCAGGCCAGAGGCTACGGTCCTTCCGTCACAAGAACAGTTTCTTTCTGCTATTTGACACATGAAAACTTCTTAATCACTGCCACTTTAACCATAATGTAATCACCCACTGCACTGTTCACTTTCTTGACTACATCTGTAATTTCAACTGTAAAAAAACTTTTTTAAATTCATTTTTTGTCGGTTGGGGATGGAAACTGGAGTCTGGAACAAATAGAGAAACCTGGGGAAAACGTTATTTTTTTATAGTTTCAATCCTTTTACTTTTTATACTTATAGTAGTAAAAAAATCTTGATCGACCATTTGTCTTGGGTGGCTCCATCCACCCAGAAGGGTTGCAGTGAGAAACCATGTCTCAGTTTTTCCTCATAGATATGGCAAAACTTTGCTCATTGTTGACAAATCTATGGAATATCCAGGGTGAAGAACACGCGTTTGCCTTTGTTCTGGAGGTTTCCTTTAACTTTTGCAGGCTTCATTACATGTTCCTTCATATGATGGTGAAGAAACCTCATTATCAGGCCTTGTGGTTTATCAGCTGCTGGTCTTGTTTTGCCCAGGCGATGTGCTCTTTCAATTGCGATGGGGGGGACTTCAACTCCAGACCCTGAAGTGAGCTGTGGGAGTCTCGTCTCCATCCTCTCCCCACAAGTCTTAGATTGTTCCTGCAGGACGCATATTCTTTACATCTGTTCACAGTGCCACTACCTCGGTCCTCAGCTCCAGCAACTCAGCCATGAAATGTGTTGCTCGGCCTCACCGATGCATGCACTTCCTCCTCCTCTGGCTTTCAGCTCCAGTATTACCGCCTTAATTCTGGCAAATCTGGGCTTATTGTTCCCAGCTCTGAATTCAGATCTCAGTGATGCCATGTCACACTGCATTTCACGCAGAATAAGGACCAACTGCTGTAAAGTTCCTCTTCACCATCTGATAGGAACGGGTCTGAAGAGTCCACACTGAGGACGGAGGAAGGTTGTGGAATGTATTAATGGAGTTAATAGTTGCAAGAGGTTTGGATGAAAGTTTATCTAAGGTATGATCCAGATAACAGTTGAAATTTCCAGCGATGTATACAGTATTTGAGAGGATCTATCATCAGAGATTAATTCAAAGGTTTTATTAAAAAAAAGTGTGACTCATCTAAATTAGAGCCATATTTATGTAACACATTTATGTGTCTTGATTTGAGGACATTTTGTCATGTCTAGAGACAAGCTCGTCCAAAGAAATAATCATATTGTTCTTAAAATAAGAAGATGTTTTGCACTTACACAAAAACAGACGGGTTCCTCCATGTCTGGGTGGGCACCCATAAATCTCTGACATGTTCAGTTATCACTTCCTTCAATTTGGGGCTCCTGACCCATCTGCATAGACCATTCAGTCCCAGAGCCGTGATATCGGGCCTGTCTCACACCTTTGTGAGTTATTGAAGTTATCATGGTAGAGGAATTTGACATTGTAGAAAAAAACACTTCTCATGGTGATGAGCCAAGAACAATTGAGGGCCATAGATTGTACACCTCTGGTCTAAATCCTGGCGATGTGTCCCACTGCTCCTGACAGCTTGTCCAGCGCAAGTGTTTGAAGAACGGCTCCAATGCAGGGGAAATATCTGATGTCCTGTACAGTCTGTCTATGGACAGTACACAGTAGTTTAGTATAGTGAAGCTGGTGAATTGTAACCCAAGTCTTGGTTATTATATTTCCACTCTAAATCCCTAGCCCTTTGTGAATGTGAAATGTGTGTTTCAGAACGGAAGAAGGAACAGGTGAAGAGCAGCTCTCCCTTCAGCTCGGCTCGTCTCCGCAGCAGCACCGTCCTCTACCACATCTCTGGACATCTGCATAGCCGCGAGAAGGGCAAGATCAAGCTCAACAAGGTACAATCTCTGAGCACAGAAGTGAGCGGGACTCAACAACCAGAAGAGTTCCAGCATGTCATAATTAAAAACTGCAAAATGTAAATATTAATTATTATATATATAATATTATTAATATTAATAATAAAAGGTGAACCATGTACCATTTGCCACCTGCATGTCTCCATGGAGATGTTACTGCTTTGTCATTTAATGTCCCACTCCTCAAGATGAGTCTCATAAAATGTTAGGTTAATCTGGCTAATTCCCCAGGACGAGTTTGTAAAAGTATAAAGTGTAAACATGTTCAAATCTCAGATATTTGGTGACTTTCCCATTGGAATAACATGGGACGTTTCTGTCATTGCTACGTAACAAATATGACATGGGTCTGATCCATCTTCCTCCACTTATCTGGGGCCGGGTCGCGGGGGCAGCAGTCTAAGCAGGGACTACCAGACTCCTTCCTCCCCAGACACTTCCTCCAACTCCTCCGGGGGGATCCCGAGGCGTTCCTGGCCAGCCGAGAGACATAGTCTCTCCAGCTTGTCCTGGGTCTTCCACGGGCCTCTTTCCGGCGGGACATGCCCGAAACACCTCCCCAGGGAGGCGCCCAGGAGGCTCCGGAACATAACCGAGCCATCTCAGCTGGAGGAGCAGAGGCTCTACTCCGAGCTCCTCCCGTGTGACTGAGCTCCTCCCCCTATCTCTAAGGGAGCGCCCAGCCACACGGCGGAGGAAACTCATTTTATCCATGATCTTGTCCTTTTGGTCATTACCCAAAGCTCATGACCATAGGTGAGGGCAGGAACGTAAATTGACCAGTAAATCGAGAGCTTTGCTTTGGACTCAGCTCCTTCTTCACAACAACAGTCCGATGAAGCGAACGCATCACTGCAGCCGCTGCACCGATCCGCCTCACGTTCCATCCTCAGACAATGGAGAACAGAGGATGACGAGGTGCTGGAGGGACCATCATGTGAGGACACGCCCCTACATGGGATGTACCACCGGAACGTAACTCAAGTGGCTGATATCACTGTAGGGTAACATACTAGTACAAGTACTGTAAGTACTAGTACAAGTACTGTAAGGTTATGAATGTCCACCCACTTGTGAAGGGGGCGGGGCATTCATATTGATATTGATTAAAGAATTGCTCAAGTATTCAAACATGACACACTGCCTAAGTGTGGGTAAGTTTGAATCGTATTTTAAGAGAAGAATGGGGCAACAGCCAGATAATCGGCAATTTTAACAACTCTATAATCAGATCTAAATTAATGAATTATTTAGAAACTCATTTGCTCGTTGATCTAAAGGTTTGAGAACGTAACTGTGACATTGACCCTTTTCTGGAAATTAAGGAACACTTAACCAAATGGTTAGATGAAGATTTAATGACCAAATGATTAAACAGATAAACATGAATTAGGAATATGCAAATGAGTCGATAACAGATGGAAAACACTAGACATGATGGTTCTAGATCTATCTGTGTTAGAGTTAAGTCTAAGATGAAATTCAGCCTGTGAAGTGCATCATACGAACGGAACCAGAAGCTGTGATCCTGAGGAGACGGGCCTGCGAGGGGTCCAAGGGCCTGCGAGGGGTCCAAGGGCCTGCGAGGGGTCCAAGGGCCTGCGAGGGGTCCAAGGGCCTGCTCTGGAGCTCGGCTCTGTCGTTGTCTGGCCAAAGAAGGACTGGATTGGTTCTGCGATCTGCGTTCTCCTTGGCTCTGAGGCGTTCTCCTTGGCTCTGAGGCGTTCTCCTTGGCTCTGAGGCGTTCTCCTTGGCTCTGAGGCGTTCTCCTTGGCTCTGAGGCGTTCTCCTTGGCTCTGAGGCGTTCTCCTTGGCTCTGAGGCGTTCTCCTTGGCTCTGAGGCGTTCTCCTTGGCTCTGAGGCGTTCCAAATGAAAAGGCCGTCGTGCTGCTCCACAGATGTGGCTGGTAAAAGGCTGTGGACTTGAAAAGTTGCAAAAGGTCCTTGCTTGATTTTGCGTGACATCAGTCACATTTTTAAAAACGGGCACAGGTTTCTTAGTTCCGGGAGGAAACATTAGCTTCTCTTGGAAAAGTCTTTGTCCCGTAGCGTAGCATCGCTCCCGCTAGCTAGGCCCGAGGCCTGCTCCCAAGGTGTCATGGATCTTTATGGATATATCTTTATTTATAAAGCACAATTCATACAAACTGCAATTCAAAGTGCTTTACAGTGTTTAAAATACAATTTAAAAAAGTAATAAGGTAAAAACACAATGCAGTTAGTAGTATTTTAGTAGTGTTTTAAAATATTAAAAACCAGGTAAAATCATGTCAGTCATAGGCGCGGCTAAACAAAACAGTTTTTAGCTTGGATTCAAACACAGCCGGGACCTGGATGGAGGGTCGAGCTTCGAAGGAAACTCGGATGGAACTCTCTCTGGAGCTCGGATGGAACTCTGGATGGAACTGCTGTAACTCCCTGCTATTTCCTTTGTCTTACCCCGCGGGGGTTTTGGCGCCGTGGCTTCAGCCAATCAGCATGCACGCTGGGGTCAGAGCTGATAAGGAGACGAGATCTGGCTTTAAGCCACAAGAGTTACACAAAAGGTAAAATTGTCCACAAAACAAGTTATGAAACAGTTAAAATTACATGTTAAACACGATATCACGTCATCTGGTGGACACATGTTTGCAATCTGATGATTAAATGTCTATTAAAACCACTAAAAGCGCAAAGTCTTTCAGCATTTTAGCGTTTGTCTTGGAGAGATCGTTACTCTCTGTGATCCAAAATGAGTCAATTGATGAAAAGTTATTTTCAAAGTTCAGAGCGTCTCTGTCTCTAGCACGTCCTCTGCTCTCGAGGACGTAAAACTCCACACGGGCAGCTGATAACACCTTTAGCCCGCATTCCTGTCACCATGGCAACAGGGGGAGGACATCTGCATATCCTACATCACGAAATCCTACCAATGGCTAGAGCGGGCCGGACTGAAGGACAGCACAGAGGCCCTGATCATGGCGGCTCAGGAACAGGCCCTGAACACCAGACAAGACCCAAGGTTTAGGTTGTGCTAAGGAGACCATCCCACACATAACTGCAGGTGCAGATGCTGCAGGGACAGCACACATGGAGCTCCATCACAAGGAGCTGACATAGTGTAAGAAAGATCTATGCAGAGTACGGCCTGGAGACCCCAAGGACAAAGTGAAAAACACGCCCAAAATGGAGAACGGAGAATTACCGAGCCAAGATCCTGAGGGACTTCCAAATACAGACTGACAAAACGGTAATGGCAACTCAACCAGACATTGTGGTGGTGGATAAACAGCAGAGGAAAGCTGTTGTGGTTGACGTGGTAAGTTGTGATTCATATATTTTATATTTTCCCACTCTTCGTCAGTCAAAACTAAATTACCCTCTCTTTCCCATTTATTTTTAATACATGGTTGTCAAAATGATTGTTTTTTACATAATTTAGATATGATTCCCCTGGAGAACTAACCTAAATATTTAAGAAATTCCATTTAAATGGGTAGGTCTTTCTAAAGGTTAAAGGGGGTCGCAGTATATAAATGAAAAGCATGCACACACTCCTGGTCATTGAGAGTTTGTGCCGGTCGGCTTGAGTTTTCTCCATCGTTTTCCTCACAGATCATCCCTGTTTTGAGCTGCTGTTTATTCATAGCACCCCTCTGGCGTTCAGTGAAGTATTTTCCTTGTGGTTTGTTGAGTTTTTTAAATGTTGATTTCTTCTGCCAAACTTTAGCGGAGCAGGCTGCATTGTTGTGCTAACATTGCTCTGCTCTAGCGCCGTTGAGCGCGCAGTTTTGCCATTTCCTGGTCTGGAGAGGTGGCCACTCTCCTGAGGTTTGCTCCGCTTAGTGCTTTTTTTTTTTTTTGGTGCGGACGATCAGTCTGCTGCCATGGCTGCCAGATTGGCGAACACCAATGCACTCCTGCTTGTTTATTTCGAGGGTCTAATCCGGGATCAAATTCAAAACACCCGTCCGACCTTATGCCTGAAATGACTAGTCTGGGTGAGTGCACATGCCAAGGCCCTTGGTAACACCTTGGCCCATTTTGCCATGGCAAGACGGTACATTTGGTTGAGCCAAACTGCTTTGTCAGAGATGAAGGATGCTGGCCTTTCACCCAGTCATGTGGCTGGCCCAGTGGCAGAGGTGGCTCTGGATGAAGCCAAAAAGTGTGACTGCGCAGCCAGAAAGTGCACCATCAGCGGCTCTTGAGGTCGAGTCCTCGGATAGCCCTGGAGAGACGTCTAACTCCCCAGTAACCTCAGTCAGGGGGTCAGGGTTTCTCTCAGGATTCTCGGGGTGGTCGACAGGCTCATGTCCCCAGAATCAGCCGGCAATAAGTCCGTGTTCGCTCACAGGAGTGTGTTTGGGGCCCGCCAAAACCTGCTCGGCGTTCCCGACTTGGGTCTGTAAACACGGTTCTATGAAAATCGAGCCTGTAACTGTCTTGGTCAAGCGACTGGTTTTGCCCAGTCATCAGAAAGAGTGTGTGCGCACATCATTCATATACTGTGTAACGTGCACCCACAGGTGTGTTAAATAATGCTCCTGACCAGTGGGGGGTGTAGTCACATAGTTACAGGTTCACGTTTATTCATAGAACCATGTTTACATACGTAATTCATAGTTTTATTCCACTCATCAAACAGCCGGTTGGGGATGGAAACTGGAAGGGTCTGGAACAAATAGAGAAACCTGGTGAAAACATTATAGTTACAATCCTTTGACTCAGACATTTTTCAAGATATTTTTTTATAGTAGTAAAAAGATTGTTGATCTTCCGAAAAAAAAAAATTGTTGATCGACCATTATGTAGAACCACACGCAAATATATAAGAGATTCTGTTTGCCCTTTAAATGGATAGGTCTTTCTCAAGGTCACAGAGGATCACCAGAATGAAATAAATTCCTTTTTTTAATCATTTCATTTTAATTTTAATTACATTTATATCCAGAAATTGCTTTGCAGAAAATGCATCTCAATGGGTATGGAAATGTCTGGTTTGGTCAAATATAATTATGCATTTCAATTTCAATGGCCATCCAACATTTTTAATAAATAAGTAATTGTTCTTAGATAATATCTCATATCTTCTCATATCTATCACACTTGTTAACATTATTAAACAAGTCATGCAAAGGCATGCATCTTTCTTTCAGAACAGACAATATTCTCCTTAACAGGAAATTGTGATAATCCTGACTTTTATACTTTGAAGTGATGAAATTACGGGGGAAAAGAAATAAAGCCTTAAATTAATTACTTTACACTGGCAAACTAGGACCACTGTTTTTCTATCAATCACTCCGAAAGTAAAATGCACAGACGTTACTCTGGCAGTGACTCCTAACCCAAACCCTGCCCTCCTACACTCCTACCATGCCTTCTCCCCCTTCAATATTCATAAGCTTGTAACACTCCCAAAGGGAAATGACCAATACAAAATAAATATATTGGGTTATGATGATTTAAGATAAGATAAGATATTCCTTTATTGTCCCACATGGGGAAATTTCATTGGTGCAACGCAGGTAGATACAGAGGTAGATACAGAAGAACAGATCACTTATAGGAAGTCTGAAAAACACTTTCAGTAGAAGATCTTCTATAAATAAATAAAAACTCCCCTAGACATAAATCCCTTTGCCGCTGTGATGTGCATTTAAAACATGAAATTAAAGAGACACAGCTTTTAACAACAACAAATTATATTTGGACACTTAATTATAATATAATATATATATAAATTATTTATTAAGGGTGCACGGTGGCAAAGGCTGTTAGCGCTCTTGCCTCCCAAGAAGGAGATCGTGGGTTCGATTCCCGGATCTCTGGGTGGAGTCTGCATGTTCTCCCCGTGTTACCGTGGGTTCTCTCCGGGTTCTCCAGCTCCTCCCACCGTCCAAACACATGCATGTGTAGGGAAAAAATTGGTGATTCTAAATTGGCCCTAGTGAATGAATGTGAGAGTGAACTGTCTGTTATGTCTATGTCTCTGTGTTGGCCCTGCGACGAGTTTGTCCAGGGTGTACCCCGCCTAAGGCCCAAAGTCACTGGGATAGGCTCCAGTCACCTGTGACCCCAAAAGGGAACAAGCGGTAGAAAATGGAAATTATAACAAAATATAACCCCCAAAAAGTTTGTATAGAGCCTTTAAGTCTTTAGTCTGTGCCCTTGGCGCAGGTGCTCCCAGCGTCTAGAACTATCCCCAAAGCTCACAAAGTCAAAAAGTCAAAGAATAAATCCACTCCGATAGTTATTCCAACAAAAAACAGTTCTTAAATCCCGCAACCAGGTAAAGAGTCCGAATGACGCGCTCCGCGGTGCACGTGTCCGTGCTGAGCAAACGCTCTCACCTCGGCTCTGGGTCCGGTTTGTCCCACCAACTGGGCAATCGATCACCGCTCCAAACTCCGGGTAATATTCCTTTGATCGCTTGGCCTGGTGTTCGTGCTAGTCCTTTGTCCCCCGGCTCTCAGCTGCCTTGCCGTGTCCACAAGAGAGGAGCCGTGTGTCCACCCGAGGAGAGCGTGTGTCCACCCGAGGAGAGCGTGTGTCCACCCGAGGAGAGCGTGTGTCCACCCGAGGAGAGCGTGTGTCCACCCGAGGAGAGCGTGTGTCCACCCGAGGAGAGCGTGTGTCCACCCGAGGAGAGCGTGTGTCCACCCGAGGAGAGCGTGTGTCCACAAGAGAGGAGCCGTGTGTCCACCCGAGGAGAGCGTGTGTCCACAAGAGGAGAGCGTGTGTCCACAAGAGGAGCCGTGTGTCCACAAGAGGAGAGCGTGTGTCCACAAGAGGAGCCGTGTGTCCACAAGAGGAGAGCGTGTGTCCACAAGAGGAGCCGTGTGTCCACAAGAGGAGAGCGTGTGTCCACAAGAGGAGCCGTGTGTCCACAAGAGGAGAGCGTGTGTCCACAAGAGGAGAGCGTGTGTCCACAAGAGGAGCCGTGTGTCCACAAGAGGAGCCGTGTGTCCACAAGAGGAGAGCGTGTGTCCACCTGCGCCTAAATACCTCAAGCCCCGCCCCCGCATCAGCTGAGCAAAATAATAATTACACAACATTAATGATAGAGAACACATCCCAACAATAAATACATTTCTAACTTTATGTTGCATGTGCTACAAGCCAAAACAGTTCATGTCAATATGAAGTCTTTACTTTCCCACACGAGTCAATTCAAGCTGTGTTTGTTACACTCATATCTCTTATTCTCAGTTTATGCTTGACGTGCCGCGAGGCCTCAGGGGAAAATGTATTTCTTGGCAGACACTTCCGCACAGATATGAGCAGGACTTCTTAGCAGCTAGCTCAGATTTCTACTATCGACAGCGCATGAACCACGCTAAGACTATATACTGCCAACATCTTCTCCGCTGCCCCCTGCACAGATCATTTCTGTGCGCATTTGACGCGTTGGATACTTGTCCAGAGTTGAGATTAAGTTCTCCGCCTGGCTGAAATATATAGTTATTGGGGTGTGATGAGTTAATGAGGTCAAATATCCAGTTCCTTCTGAGGATTGGTGTCAGGAGTGACTGGGAAGTTTTTTTGGGGGGACCCTTCATTAGGAATGGACTTCTCTCCCTTTTATGATATTTTTCTCGATCAGGTTTTGGGTTTAATATCTAATAAAGACAGATCTAAGATCACTGAGGTAGATAAAGCCATAATAGACCAAGTGATCATGCTCCTGTCAACATTTCTGTAGATTTGGAGGAAGGTCGAAAGATGCCAGTCTGCTTAATGACCTTGTTTAATGTCCAACAACATAAAGACTTATCTGGAGGAAATGTCTATGCCCATCCTTTGGGATGCTTCCAAAGCAGCAGCAAAAACAACAAAACAAAGATGTAATAATCAGTCTGGACGCTGAAAAGGCTTTTGATTCTGTAGCTGGACTTATTTAATAAGTGCTAAACAAATTTCCAATCGACAATGTAAATATGAAAAATATTTGGGCTCTTAACGATGGTCCAACATCAAGAACTAGATTATTTGCAATGGCTGAAGCCATTGCTAGAGTGTCTGCGTCTCTCTCTCCCCCTCCCTCTCTCCCCCTCTCTCTCCCCCTCCCTCTCTCCCCCTCTCTCTCCCCCTCCCTCTCTCCCCCTCTCTCTCCCCCTCCCTCTCTCCCCCTCTCTCTCCCCCTCCCTCTCTCCCCCTCTCTCTCCCCCTCCCTCTCTCCCCCTCTCTCTCCCCCTCCCTCTCTCCCCCTCTCTCTCCCCCTCCCTCTCTCCCCCTCTCTCTCCCCCTCCCTCTCTCCCCCTCTCTCCCCCTCTCTCTCCCCCTCCCTCTCTCCCCCTCTCTCTCCCCCTCCCTCTCTCCCCCTCTCTCTCCCCCTCCCTCTCTCCCCCTCTCTCTCCCCCTCCCTCTCTCCCCCTCTCTCTCCCCCTCCCTCTCTCTCCCTCTCTCCCTTTCTCTCTTTCTCTCTCGACTGGCTCCGTCACAAAAGAAGAATAAAGCCTAAAGAATTACGCAGACACTCATAATGCCCCATTTATTTCACTGGGGAAAAAGAACTAATACTTTAGAAAATTCTGCAAAAAGTACAAGTTGTTCAAATGTCAAAAGTAATAGCACATGTACTACTGCGAAAGCGATCGTAATGAGTTATAACTTGTTGAAATCGGTTAAAGCGTTAAGAAGTTGAAACTGGCTAAATGGAGTACTAATACTTTTGAAAATACTGCAAAAGTACAAGTTGTTTAAATGTCAAAAGTAATAGCACACGTAGACACTATATTAAAATAAATGGTCACATGACAGATCAACTGACTCTGGAATTGGCCAAATTTATTAGACAATCAAAAACAATTCATCGTGTTACAATCGATGGAACGGAACATAAAATTGTCTGCTTTGTATTTTGTTTTGTTATGAGTTTGAAAAATAAAAACATTTAAATAATAAATCAATTTTAAAAA
Source organism: Eucyclogobius newberryi (assembly GCF_026437365.1). Taxonomy (NCBI): domain Eukaryota; kingdom Metazoa; phylum Chordata; class Actinopteri; order Gobiiformes; family Gobiidae; genus Eucyclogobius; species Eucyclogobius newberryi. The sequence goes on from NW_027315790.1 coordinate 1,010,111, forward strand.
GCCTTGGGACGGATATTGAGAATTTGTCCAGGCTCAACATCTCAGTGGCAGAGTGCTGGTCGCACCCGACATTAACATCCTGGTAGAGCAGTAAGATCCACTGACTCATAGGTTGGCAGTGCAATCGCAGCTGCCTCAGGTGAAAACTGCCGTTGTGTCCATGGGCAAGATACTTAACCCGCCTCGCGCCCATTGTCTGTGTACACTGGTGTGTGAATGGGTGACTGGTTCCTTTGAACCACTTTGAGTGCCTTGAAAGTAGAAAAGCGCTATATAAATTGGACTATTTATTTTTTACATAAGCTCATGATTTGTCCCTATCAAATAAACCTCAATAAATAAAATAAATAGACCCCATATGCACCCCCAAAGGACACCACAAAGGACACGCTCCAAAGCACAAAGCACAAAGCACATGTGGACTGGTTTGAAAAACTCCCATGAACCCTCAAGCCTGATGGAGATAAAAGCGCTGGTCCAGTACAACCCGGACGAAAGCCACACTGCTCTCCCTGAATCCATGTTTCAACTATCGGTTGGATTCTCTTCTGCGGAACCCTGGAATAGATCTTACCGGGGAGGCTGAGGACTAGGATCCCTCTGTAGTTGGAACACACACCTGAGGGACCACCACCCCAGTCGGCCAGTCCAGAGGCACTGTCCCAGACCGCCAGGCGAGATATGTCAGCCAAAAAAGTCCTACAACATCCAGAGACTTTAGGTACTCAGGGCGGATCTCGTCCATCCCCGGAGCCCTGCCACAGAGACGATTGCCCAAAACCTCAGTGACAAAGTATTCTTTCCACCGTCCGACAACCTCAACAAGTTTCCACCCGCACCATAAACTGTGTTGGTGAAGCACTACTTCCCCCTCCTGAGGCGCTCAAAGGATTGCAAGAATTTCTTTGTGGCCGATTGATAGTCAACAATGGCCTCCCCAAACTCCTCCCAGTCCCGGGGTTTTGCCTCTGCGACAGAACTGCCTCAAGAGTCCCACAAGCCACCTAGGCTTGATAGGCCTCCTTCCTCAGCCTAACGGCATCCCTTATTTAAGATAAGATAAGATAATCCTTTATTTATTTATTTATTATTTCTAGTGTCCACCACTGGCTTTGGGGGTTGCCATTGCGACAAGCACCTGAGGCCTTGGGACCACAGCTCTGAGCAACTGCCTTGACAATGGGAGAGCATTGTCCACTCTGACTCAATCTCCCCAGCCTCCCCTTCGGGATCTCTGAGAAGCTCTCCTGGAGGTGTGAGTTGAGAGTTGAAGACCCTGCTGACAGTAGGCGCCGCAAGACGTTCCCAACAGACCCTCACAATGCGCTTTGGTCTGCCAAGTCTGCTTCCTCCTCCGCCAGCGGATCAAACCCATCACCAGGCGCTGATTGGTTGACAGCCCTGCCCTGCTCTCTTGTGTCCAAGACACATGGCGTAAGATCAGATAAGAAGACGACAAAGTCGGCCTAGGGTGTCGTGGTCATGGTACCACGTGCACTGATAGACACCCTTGTGCTTGAATATGGCGTTTGTTATTCACATACCATGGCTAGCACAGAAGTCCAATAACTGAACGCCACTCTGGTTCAGATCAAGGAGGCTGTTCTTTCCGATGGTTGCCCTTGTGGGCGTTGAACAACTGGGTACCTGTTCAAATCACCTGCAAGACCTGTTCCCAACTTGAAGGCGTAGGGACGCGACCCTATTGTTTACCGCGGTAAACTCCAACAAGTGGTGGCTGAGCTGTGGGGCTGTAAGCGAGCCCACCCCAGCCCGCTACCTCCATCGGCCTGGGGAATAAAAAAGACTGCACCAGACACCCACCCCAGGTCTGGCTCTAGGGTGGGGGCTTGGTAATGCCAATCCTGGCATCGTAACTGGCCTTTTTGTAAACTTGTCAAAAAGGTCTTCTGAACCGCTCTTGGTCCGACCCATCACCTATGACCTGTTTGCCTTTGGTGACCCTTTCAAGGGCATGAAATCCCTGACAACATAGCTCCTATGATCATTCGGACGCTTAAATACCTCCACCACGTTAAGGTGGCGGTTCAAGATTTAGAATTTTTATATATTTTACAATAAAATATCTGCATGTTGCACATGTTATTTTTTCATATAAATTAGCCTCATTACACTTAGCTCTATATGGTATTTCAATACCTGTAATTAAATATGGCATGTGTTTGACCCTTTTATTCCTATAAAATAACATCTCACAGCCTGTGCAGAGGCTGTGATATGAATCCCCCATGTTTTTGTTTCACATCCACTATTGTAAAACTGGAACCCATGGAAGGAAAACAAGAAGTGTTTTGGATTCTTAGCCTTGTATTTATTCTTACTGGGCAGGTGCAATATATTCTTGTCTCTTTACCAGCACATGCATTTTACTGATGTGCAATCATGTTATGGCCATATGTTTTTGTGTTGAAATTGTGCTGACCAGCTGATTGTTTCCCTGATGTGTAGTGTCTGGTTATTGTGTGGAATGTGACCTGCAGCACTGCGAGCCCACAATAAAGTTTAACCTAACTTAACGTAGGTCTTTAAGGTGCAATATGTTACGTTTCTGTTGGAGGGTCCAGAGTATACAATAAAATTAGAATAAAATATGCATAGTTAACATGCAGGCATACATTGCATTATGTTTTTTAATCACTATCTATTTCTAAGAAAAGTATAATTTAAATTAGATTTTGACAGTATAATTTTATTTATGTATATTTTTGTTGTTTCAGAATGTGTTTGGAGACCTCCCTGCACTCCCTGAGTATAAGATCTCGGAGGCTAAGAAATCACGCTTCATCTTACTCCACTACAGCACGCTGAAGGCCAGCTGGGACTGGCTCATCCTGCTGGCCACCTTCTATGTGGCCGTCACCGTGCCCTACAACGTGTGCTTCATTGGTGACGACGAGGAGCTGACTCGCAGCACCACGGTCAGCGACATATTTGTGGAGATCCTCTTCATCATAGGTAAGGCACGAGGTCATCGAGTCACAATGGCATTAGCTTACTGCAGAGATCCATCCGTCCATCCATCTTCCTCCACTTATCCGGGACCAGGTTGCAGGGGCACCAATCTAAGCAGGGACTCCCAGACTTCCGTCTCCCCAGACACTTCACCTAACTCCTCTGGGGGGATCCCGGGGCGTTCCCAGGCCAGCTGAGAGACATAGTCCCTCCAGCGTGTCCTGGGTCTTCCTTGGGGCCTCTTCCCGGTGGAAGGCACCCAGGAGGCATCCGGAACAGATGCCAGAGCCACCTCAGCTGGCTCCTCTCGACGTGGAGGAGCAGCGGCTCTACTCCGAGCTCCTCCTGTGTGACAGTCGATTCAGCGGCTGCAACCGATCCAACTGTCGATCTCACGCTCCATCCTTCCCTCACTCGTGAACAAGACCCCGAGATACTTGAACTCCTCCACTTGGGGCAAGGACCCCCCACCCACCTGGAGGGACCAAGCCACCTTTTTCCGGTTGAGAACCATGGCCTCGGATTTGGAGGAGCTGATTCTCACCCCAGCCGCTTCACACTCGGCTCGAACCGTCCCAGTGCAGCTGCAGGTCCGGGTTTGATGGAGCCATCAGGACAACATCGTCTGCAAACAGCAGAGATGAGATCCTGTGGTCCCCAAACCGGACACCCTCCGACCCCTGACCACACCCTCCGACCCCTGACTGCACCTCGAAATTCTGTCCATAAAAACTATGTACAGAACTGGTGACAAAGGGCAGCCCTGGGGGAGTCCAACATGACAGTGGGATTGAGGAGGTCCTCAAAGTATTCCTTCCACCGTCCGACGACATCCCCAGTCGAGCTCAGCAGGGCTCCACCCGCACCGTAAACAGTGTTGGTGAAGCATTGCTCCCCCCTCATGAGGCGCTGGACGGTTTGATAGGCCTCCTTCTTCAGCCTGACGACATACTTTACTTCCGGTGTCTACCACCGGGTTCGGGGGTTGCCGCCGCGACAGGAACCGGAGACCCTGCGACCACTGCTCCGAGCAGCCACATCAACAATGGGGGCGGAGAACATGGTCCACTCGGACTCAATCTCCCCAGCCTCCCCCGGGATCTGGGAGAAGCTTTCCCAGAGGTGCGAGTTGAATACCCTACTGACAGAGGGCTCCACTAGACGTTCCCAACAGACCCTCACAATGCGCTTGGGTCTGCCAAGTCTGTCCGGCTTCCTCCTCTGCCAGCGGATCCAACTCACCACCAGGTGGTGATCGGTTGACAACTCTGCCCCTCTCTTCACCCGAGTGTCCAAGACACGCGGCCGGAGGTCTGATGACACAACATCAAAGTCGATCATTGACCTCCGGCCTGTGTCCTGGTGCTATGTGCACTGATGGACACCCTTGTGCTTGAACATGGTGTTCATTATGGACAATCCGTGGCACAGAAGTCCAATAACTGAAAACCGCTCGGGTTCAGATCGGGGAAGCCGTTCTTCCCGATCACCCTTCTCCAGGCGTCACTGTCATTGCCCGCGTGGGCGTTGAAGTCCCCTAGTAGAACAACGGAGTCCCCGGTCGGTGCACTGTCCAGTACTCCTCCCAAGGACTCCAAGAAGGCTGGGTACTCTGCACTGCTGTTCGGCCTGTAGGCCGACACAACAGTGAGAGACCTGTCTCCGATCCGAAGGCGGAGGGACGCGACCCTCTCGTTCACCGGGGTGAAATCCAACATGCACCGGCCCCCTACGGATCCTCCTGCAGGTGGTGGACGGCCCCACTTCGCTCGTTCAGGCTGTGCCAGGCCGAGCCCTCTGGGTAAAGACCCGGCCACCAGGCGCTCGCCATCGAGCACCCACCTTAGGCCTGGCTCCAGGTTGAGGCCCCGGTAACGCGAATCCGGGCAACGTATCTGGCCTTGTTTTTGCTGTCATCACTGACAACAAAAACTAACAACTGCAGAGATATTTCTCCCTATAAACATTCACTTTGGCCAAAAGTACTTGATACAAAATCACTGGCTTTGAGGCCATGCTTGAATATATTCTCTTTGAGGTAGGTTGATGTAGCCATTAGCTCATTGGTTCTCAACCTCCCCTTGCGTTGTGGAATTGACCCGCACACAGTCCACTGTTGATGCGCTGATCCATTTATTTTACAACCTGTGGGTCCCGCAGTTCTGGCATTCTCTGCTCCGCCTGAGCCCGCCCGAGCCGCCCCGCCTAAGCATCGAGATGCTATGTAATTTGGACTATGGTTTTGATTCAGTCTGAAAAAGCTCTAGACTGATGACTGGTTGTGAGTTTTTATTAGAAAAAGTGGGTTGCCAGAATAAAAGTTTGAGTACCACTGGGTTAGCCTATATTTCAGGCCAATATTTGCTATTTTTTAAGATATCCACTATTGATCATAATGCTTCCCCATAGGCTGATACTCATCTGATTGTAGAAAATAAGCTATATTTTTAGCTTTAATTTGTCCCTGTAGTAATGTTGGTTCACTGTTGACTGTTGGTTTTGAGGAAACACGCTGAAGTACTGATGCACAAGAAAACTCAAATGTTTTGTTATAATTACTGAAGTAAACTTAACAAGGATAAACTATTGTGGCATATCAAGGGTTAACAGTATACACATTATGGGGTTTGGAATTTAATTTTAGATGAATTGTCTTAAAGGTTGTCAACAACGCCACTCTATTTTAAACAGGACACAGAGAACTCAAAGATCAAAAACGAGCCCTTCAGATAGAATTACTCAAATTGTATGTGCTTTGGCTGTCCCTGTCTTTCTGCAACTGGGTTCCTCATTTCAAAATACAAGAATCAACAACACAGCGTTTAATGAAGGTGTCACACAAGGTTGTGCGCTCAGTCTGCTCTTGTTCTCCCTGCTGAGCTGCCATAGCACAGCTCTCGATGTAAGTAACTGAATCAGCTACAGATGTTACAGCACAGGAGGCCAAGTGAATCCCATCTTCTCTCTTTTGCAGACATTGTGTTTAACTTCCGCACCAGTTATGTCAGTAAATCCGGCCAGGTGATTTTCGATGCACAGCAGATCTGTTTCCACTACCTGACCACCTGGTTCATCATCGACCTAGTGGCTGCCCTGCCCTTTGACCTGCTCTACGCCTTCAAAGTCAGCGTGGTGAGTGACATCATAAATGCGGTTAAAATGTTTTGGACTGAAATTAAGGATGCACTGCAAACAGTTTATGACTCAACATTTTTGTTTGGATAGAAACATTAAACTTCCATAAATAATGCAATAAATTCACTAATATATTTGTACACAAATCTCCTTATATTTTAGAAAAAGGTTTAGTTGTAGTCATTGACTCAGTTTTAGAAAAAACGAAACATTTTGACTCTCATCCAAGAGTTATTGTCAATCTGCAAATTTAGATCAGGAACTCAACCCTAACCCAGTGTCTGCAGTGTACCCTTACCCAGTGTCTGCAGTGTACCCTAACCCAGTGTCTGAAGTGTACCCTAACCCAGTGTCAGTGTCTGAAGTGTACCCTAACCCAGTGTCTGCAGTGTACCCTAACCCAGTGTCTGCAGTGTACCCTAACCCAGTGTCTGCAGTGTACCCTTACCCAGTGTCTGCAGTGTACCCTAACCCAGTGTCTGAAGTGTACCCTAACCCAGTGTCAGTGTCTGAAGTGTACCCTAACCCAGTGTCTGCAGTGTACCCTAACCCAGTGTCTGCAGTGTACCCTAACCCAGTGTCTGCAGTGTACCCTAACCCAGTGTCTGAAGTGTACCCTAACCCAGTGTCTGCAGTGTACCCTAACCCAGTGTCTGAAGTGTACCCTAACCCAGTGTCTGAAGTGTACCCTAACCCAGTGTCAGTGTCTGAAGTGTACCCTAACCCAGTGTCTGCAGTGTACCCTAACCCAGTGTCTGCAGTGTACCCTAACCCAGTGTCTGAAGTGTACCCTAACCCAGTGTCTGCAGTGTACCCTAACCCAGTGTCTGAAGTGTACCCTAACCCAGTGTCTGAAGTGTACCCTAACCCAGTGTCTGAAGTGTACCCTAACCCAGTGTCTGCAGTGTACCCTAACCCAGTGTCTGCAGTGTACCCTAACCCAGTGTCTGAAGTGTACCCTAACCCAGTGTCTGCAGTGTACCCTAACCCAGTGTCTGAAGTGTACCCTAACCCAGTGTCTGAAGTGTACCCTAACCCAGTGCCTGAAGTGTACCCTAACCCAGTGTCTGAAGTGTACCCTAACCCAGTGTCTGCAGTGTACCCTAACCCAGTGTCTGAAGTGTACCCTAACCCAGTGTCTGAAGTGTACCCTAACCCAGTGTCTGAAGTGTACCCTAACCCAGTGTCTGAAGTGTACCCTAACCCAGTGTCTGAAGTGTACCCTAACCCAGTGTCTGAAGTGTACCCTAACCCAGTGTCTGAAGTGTACCCTAACCCAGTGTCTGAAGTGTACCCTAACCCAGTGTCTGAAGTGTACCCTAACCCAGTGTCTGCAGTGTACCCTAACCCAGTGTCTGAAGTGTACCCTAACCCAGTGTCTGAAGTGTACCCTAACCCAGTGTCTGCAGTGTACCCTAACCCAGTGTCTGAGGTGTACCCTAACCCAGTGTCCACAGTGTACCCTAACCCAGTGTCTGAAGTGTACCCTAACCCAGTGTCTGAAGTGTACCCTAACCCAGTGTCTGCAGTGTACCCTAACCCAGTGTCTGACGTGTACCCTAACCCAGTGTCTGAAGTGTACCCTAACCCAGTGTCTGAAGTGTACCCTAACCCAGTGTCTGAAGTGTACCCTAACCCAGTGTCTGAAGTGTACCCTAACCCAGTGTCTGAAGTGTACCCTAACCCAGTGTCTGAAGTGTACCCTAACCCAGTGTCTGAAGTGTACCCTAACCCAGTGTCTGAAGTGTACCCTAACCCAGTGTCTGAAGTGTACCCTAACCCAGTGTCTGAAGTGTACCCTAACCCAGTGTCTGCAGTGTACCCTAACCCAGTGTCTGAAGTGTACCCTAACCCAGTGTCTGAAGTGTACCCTAACCCAGTGTCTGCAGTGTACCCTAACCCAGTGTCTGAAGTGTACCCTAACCCAGTGTCTGCAGTGTACCCTAACCCAGTGTCTGAAGTGTACCCTAACCCAGTGTCTGAAGTGTACCCTAACCCAGTGTCTGCTCCGCCTCCCTCTCTCACTGCGTGTGGTGCATAGTGACTATATTACTTTGAGCTGCGAGTTTTTACTGTGGGTGATAATCTGATAATATATTCATTGTAATGTGTGTTCGTCCTCCTGTGCGCTGGGCAGCTGGGCAGCTGGCGCCTACTCTGGACGAAGCTGGCCCATCGCAAGCTTTACTTCCACTTTTTTTTACTTATATCACTGCTGCTCATTCTGTTTTCAAAATAGTTATTTGTGTTTTTCTGCGCGGCTGACATGTCCGCCTCATGTCGTGCTGAGCTCCGTTAGCGGAGGAAGTTTTCATTCACTGTTCAAGAGATAAGGGCTGGATGAATGAATTAAACACAATTAGGTTGATTATTTTAACACTTCATCCTTAGTTCGGCTGACACGTTGTGCCGCTAGATCGCCCATGGTTTGTTTAAAGCCACTGTTTATGTCACTGTTTATAGTGACGTAGCGCACGTGCGAGTGGAAGCATTTACGCCACAACCTTAGATGATGATTGTTTGTGCAAGATGATGATGATGATGATGATGATGATGATTTATGTTATGTTTTTTTAATACAGTGCCTTTTGTTGTACTCTGGATAATTTGTTAGATGAAATTGTTACCGGCAACCTGAACTGAACTTTACTTTTGTTTTCCCCGATACATTATTTAATGTACATTTTGACTTGTGTTGCATTATTCATTCCCCCTAAGCTCCATAAACAACCAGTTCTTCTGCATTTGTCATATTGCATCAATTGCCATAATAATGCTAAGGATTAACCCTAACCCAATAATGCTAACACATCTTGTAAATCAATACAGTGCTACACAAACTCAGGAAAAAAACAAAGAAAATAATCCCAAGTGGGAGGTCCGTGTTTCTGTTCAGCATCCTCACAACTACAGCTTCATACAATGTAATAAAGTCTGATGCCAAAAACAAATGATCATGCAACAATCAAAATATCTCCCTAATATATAAACTTTACTTCAACTCAAATACCCAAAGTCAAATCAAATCAAATCAATTTATTTTTGTAAGGCCCAAAATCACAACAACAGTTTCCTCTGAGGGCCACAGGGAGAACTGAATCAACAATGTCTGTGGCGGCGAGGGACGATGTCCCAGGGTCCTCTGTCCTTAGACTCTCCTTCTCGGCCAGGAAAAACTACAAAAAAACCTCTTTGGGAAAAAAGCGTAGAAACCTGGAGGAGTTCCAGTGAAGGAGAGATCCCACTCTCACAGACGGACAGACGGACACGAGGAGACTGGAGCTGGACCCACTCTTCAGGCAGAAGAGGGACCGTCTGAGTCGAGCTGGACCCACTCTTCAGGCAGAAGAGGGACCGTCTGAGTCGAGCTGGACCCACTCTTCAGGCAGAAGAGGGACCGTCGGAGGCGAGCTGGACCCACTCTTCAGGCAGAAGAGGGACCGTCGGAGGCGAGCTGGACCCACTCTTCAGGCAGATGAGGGACCGTCCACACAGGGCAGGGACCACTTCACCAGGGGAGGGGCATCTGAAATGAGTGGATCTTTTTCTTGCAGTTCAGTTCTAAGGTGCACCTCTGCTGGTGTTTTCACTTCCTGTTTTTTACCCTCAAAAGTCACCAAAAAATTGGCCTTAGTTGTCTCCTCTGGAATTCCTAACAGACATAGTGAAACCTCTTATCGGTGATTCATTTTGTATGGAATATCTTGGGCGAGGAACACGCTCTTTCCTTTGCACTGGAGGTCTCCTTTAACATCTGTAGGGGGTTGGGTTGGCAGGGGCGGCCACAGTGGGAGAGGGGAGGGTGGTCTCAAACCTGGAGTAAAAAGATTTCGGTCATCTGCACCATGGGGGCTCTGGGCTTGTAGTTGGTGAGAAGCCAACCAGGCCCCGTGGTTTATCAGCTTGTGGTCTTTTCTAGCCCAGGCGATGCGCTCTCTCTATAGTAATGGAGTGGAAAGCAACTCCAGTCTCAGACACAAGCTCCTGAAACATTACCTCCCTTTTTTCTCTGTGTTTACTCCGTCTATTAATCCTCCTTTGTGGAAATGGGTATTTTAGAGGCAAATATGTTGCAGCACGGCATAGTAAAGTTTTGAAAAGAAAAATGTCACTTCATTTTCAAAAAGCCAAAATACAGCATTATACTGCACATCCCTTTCTTAATGACTCTGAATGGTCAGTCCCCGCTCGCCCTAGTCTCGCCCTAGTCTCCACATTGATCCTCCCACAACAATTAAACTGTATCATTAAAAGGTGTTTGTGCTGCACAGAGCCAGAGTGGTGGTCCCCTGAAGAGCCGGAATGGGAGCAATTAGGCCCAGCGCTGCTTTTTGATGCAGACTGACCGATGGTACTGACCCATGGTACTGTTCCATGCCACTGATGAGCTACTGTCCAGGGAGCGTCTGATTGGTCGCTTACGGCACAATTTACACTCTTTCTTCCCTGATTTAAAGGAAGAGCTTGTAGTTGTTCCAGTTTGAGCTCAGCATTTCCACAACTCAAATAGATGCAACAGTGAACATAAAGTAATGTATAGCCATGTGTGCCAACGCATCCCAAACATGTGCCAACGCATCCCAAACATGTGCCAACGCATCCCAAACACGTGCCAACGCATCCCAAACACGTGCCAACGCATCCCAAACACGTGCCAACGCATCCCAAACACGTGCCAACGCATCCCAAACACGTGCCAACGCATCCCAAACATGTGCCAACGCATTCCAAACACGTGCCAACGCATTCCAAACACGTGCCAACGCATCCCAAACACGTGCCAACGCAGCCCAAACATGCGTTACATGTGCCAACGCATCCCAAACATGTGCCAACGCATCCCAAACATGTGCCAACGCATCCCAAACATGTGCCAACGCATCCCAAACATGCGTTACATGTGCCAACGCATCCCAAACATGTGCCAACGCATCCCAAACATGTGCCAACGCATCCCAAACATGCGTTATATGTGCCAACGCATCCCAAACACGTGCCAACGCATCCCAAACATGTGCCAACGCATCCCAAACATGTGCCAACGCATCCCAAACATGTGCCAACGCATCCCAAACACGTGCCAACGCATCCCAAACATGCGTTACATGTGCCAACGCATCCCAAACACGTGCCAACGCATCCCAAACATGCGTTACATGTGCCAACGCATCCCAAACACGTGCCAACGCATCCCAAACATGTGCCAACGCATCCCAAACATGTGCCAACGCATCCCAAACACGTGCCAACGCATCCCAAACATGTGCCAACGCATCCCAAACATGTGCCAACGCATCCCAAACACGTGCCAACGCATCCCAAACACGTGCCAACGCATCCCAAACACGTGCCAACGCCTCCCAAACACGTGCCAACGCATCCCAAACACGTGCCAATGCATCCCAAACAAAGACATCGACTCACAAACTTTCACTTCCTTTGAATCACAGATGATTAAGGTTGGTTCTTCAAGTCCTTTTACTGTGTTTTAGTCTACCGGCCCCCTGGTCCTGCTGCTGTCTTTTTAAAGGACTTTAGTGACTTTTTGTCTTCTATTATAAAGCTGGAAAATGTTTTAATTCTTGGGGATTTTAACATTTGGGTCGATGGCTCATCATGCCCTGCAAAGGATCTTTTAACCTTGACTGAAACATTTAACTTTGAGCCGCATGTCTCTGGTCCCAATCACCAATCAGGTCTCAGAGGAGCATTATCACTGCAAATGCAGCCGTCATTGTTCTGCTGTGTTTGATCCTCATTTGTTTATGAATTGTCTTGATGTGGACGGTTTAATTAATTCCTTTAACAGCCACTGTGTATCCATTTTAGATCAGTCACCTGTAAAATCCACTTTGCCATCACAGAAAAAAGCTTATCCTTGGATAAATGAAGATATCCTAAACCTAAAGAGACTATGTTGGAAAACTGAGCGTCTGTGGAAAACCTCCAGTCTTGAGGTCAAAGGTCACACCTCAGAGATCTTGTGTCATCAACAATGAAATGATGGAAAGTTCCAGATCTGATTACTTCCGCCAGCTAATCACATCGAACAAGAAAAACCCCAAAGTGGTTGACACTATAAATTCTATTGTTTGTCCTTCAGCTGCAGTGACTCCTGTTTCCTGCAAAGCAATGAATTCCTCAGGTTCTTCATCGATAAGATCAAGATGATCAAAGACCAAATCCCACTCATTTTGTCTGATAAACCTGTTTCTGTGGAGCCTGTTTCCCAAAACTGGTCTTCTTTTAAGCCTGTCACTCTAGAAGACATCTCAGCTCTGGTGACCAAGAGTAAACCCTCCTCTTGTACATCAGATGCCCTTCCCTGCAGGCTCTTCCTCAAAGTGTTTGATGTTATTGGCCCCTGGGGGACCAAAATGGTAAATCTCTCTCTTTCTCCTGGTGTGTTTCCTGCTCCATTTAAACATGCCATAGTTGAGCCTTTACTGAAAAAAACAAATTTGGACCCGACAGACCCCAAAAGGTTTCAGACCCATATCAAAGCTCCCGTTCATGTCCAAGATCCTTGAGAAGGTGGTCTCTGAACAATTGTCCGATTTCCTTGATCAGTCAAACATTCACGACTCTTTTCAAACTGGTTTCCTCAAACATCATTCTACGGAAACCGCATTGTTGAAAGTGTCCAGTGACATTATGATGTCTGCTGATTCTGGAAAATGCACTGTTTTAGTTCTTTTGGATCTGTCTGAACGGTTGACCTTTGACACCGTTGACCATCATATCCTGTTGAACAGACTGAGGGACCTGATTGGACGATCGGGGTCAGTTCTTCATTGGTTTTCCTCATATTTATCCGGTCGGAGCTTAAGTGTTGCTGCAAACCAAATAATGTCCGACTCAGCTGATCTGTTGTGTGGAGTTCCTCAGGGCTCCGTTTTGGGTCCTGTCTTTTTTCTGCTTTATATAATCCCCCTGGGAATGATCATTAAAGAGTTTAGTGATGTGTCCTACCACCTGTTCATGACGATATTCAGCTCTTTTAAACCTTCTGAGATCCAGAAGCTGAACTCTTTGGTCAGTTGTTTAGTGCAAATAAAACAATGGCTGAGTAAAAACTCTGCAGCTAAAAACAGACAAAACAGAAACTCTGATTATTGCCCCTGATGATGTCATTCCAGGGATAAAGCAGTATTTGGGTGATTTAGGCCAGACTGTAAAACCAAGTCTTAGAAACTTGGGTGTTGTCTTTGACAAAGACATGTCTTTAGAGCTCTAAAGACATGTCTTTGTCAAAGACATGTCTTTAGAGCACCACTCCAGCTGTTGACGAGGAACTGTTTCTTTCAGTTGAGGAAAATCTCTAAACTCTGGATAATTGTGTTTCAAAATGACCTGGAACTTATAATTCATGCCTTTGTGTCTCACGTTTAGACTACTGTAATAGCTTGTTTTCCTGTCTTAACAAGAAGGAACTCTCTCGTCTGCAGCTGGTCCAGAACTCTGCAGCGAGGATCTTGACCCGCACAAATAGAAGGGCCACATTTCACCCTCAGAGCCCTTCACTGGAGCCGGTCTAATAATAGATTACTTCGAATAGAGTACTTCTAATAAAGTACTTGTAATAGAGTACTTCTAATAAAATACTTGTAATAGAGTACTTCTATTAGAGTTCTTGTAATAGAGTACTTGTAATAGAATACTATCACATGACCATCAAGCGTAAGAATCGATATATGTTTTGGGTCTCTAGAGCGTCTTTTGGAGACCATACATTTAGTTTAATTTGAATTCATTAAATTAACAGTTTTGTTGTTGGAGTGAAATTTCTATATTATAATATTTTAATCACTTGTGCTGCAGGGGGCGCTCTAGCACACATAACTGCATCCTCTGCATACAAGCGGGTGATACTGTATGCAGAGAACACAGTAATATGAGAGAATCCAGTGATCCAAGAGAATCCAGTGATCCAAGAGAATCTAGTGATCCAAGAGAATCTAGTGATCCAAGAGAATCCAGTGATCCAAGAGAATCTAGTGATCCAAGAGAATCCAGTGATCCAAGAGAATCTAGTGATCCAAGAGAATCTAGTGATCCAAGAGAATCCAGTGATCCAAGAGAATCTAGTGATCCAAGAGAATCTAGTGATCCAAGAGAATCCAGTGATCCAAGAGAATCTAGTGATCCAAGAGAATCCAGTGATCCAAGCGAATCCAGTAAACTGAGGGAATCCAGTGATCCAAGAGAATCCAGTGATCCAAGAGAATCCAGTGATCCAAGAGAATCCAGTGATCCAAGAGAATCCAGTAAACTGAGGGAATCCAGTAAACTGAGGGAATCCAGTGATCCAAGAGAATCCAGTGATCCAAGAGAATCCAGTGATCCAAGAGAATCCAGTGATCCAAGAGAATCTAGTGATCCAAGAGAATCCAGTAAACTGAGGGAATCCAGTGATCCAAGAGAATCCAGTGATCCAAGAGAATCCAGTGATCCAAGAGAATCCAGTGATCCAGAAGAATCCAGTGATCCAAGAGAATCCAGTGATCCAAGAGAATCCAGTGATCCAGAAGAATCCAGTGATCCAAGAGAATCCAGTGATCCAAAAGAATCCAGTGATCCAGAAGAATCCAGTGATCCAAGAGAATCCAGTGATCCACTGAATCAAAGCCTTTGACAGATCAACAGAAACAGCAGCACATTCTTCATGATTGTCCAATGCAATAGCAACATCATGTATAACTTTGGTAGCAGCTGTGATAGTACTATGTAGTATTATGTAGTACTATGTGGTAGTACTATACACTTGTCTAAATCCAGACTGTAGTTATTTAAAATTGAATATTTGGTTAAGAAAGCTCCTGGTTACTTCTTAGCTTCTCCAAGAGTTTCGCTCGGCAGGAAAGTTTTGAGATTGGACAGAAATTATTCAGATAATTTTTCTGGCCTCCTTTGTGCAAAGGGAGAACAAAAGCAGTTTCCATAGTAACAGGATACTTTCAGTGTGACTTGTGAGATTAAAAACACGAGTTAAACAATTCCAGAAAAGTAAGCGAGGTTCAGAGTGTCAGCTCCAGAAAGTCTCCAGAGTCCTTTATAAATACGGACTTTTCTCACTGTAAAAGGAGTTTCCAGTTGCTTTGTGTCCTCTTGTGTCCTCTTGTGTCCTCTTGTGTCCTCTTGTGTCCTCTTGTGTCCTCTTGTGTCCTCTTGTGTCACTGTAACATGGACAAACACTGTCACAGTCTGAGACGCCTGGACAAAGACACTTTCCTCTCAAACAGAGCAAACGTTTCAATAAAAACAAGACTGTGTACAACAGTTTAAATAAACAGATATTTGAACAATTAAAAGTACCAAAAATAATAATAAATAATAATAATAAAAAATATAGCCGCAAGCGGCAATGATCAGCCCTCGCCACGCCGCCGCCACGCCGCAAGAGGAGGGGGCGCTAACGCGCCCCAATTGTCCTTTTATTACGCCTACTGCTGAATCTGTGACGCTGTCACATCTTCTCCCCTTTGTTTTACCATCAAAAAGACATTTTATTTTGAATTCTTGACAAAATGTGCGGCTTTGCCGCACAGACACCGTGACTCTTTGAATGAAAATGTGGATAACTTTTGATGGTCCTGAAGATGAGTCCCACCAAATTTCAGGTTAATATGTCTAACGCCCTAAGAGGAGTTTGTGAAAGTCTAAAGTGTAAACATGTTCAGGCGATTTCCCCATTGGAATAACGTGGGAGGTTTTGGTCATCACTACGGCAACGCCATAACAATTATGACATGGGTCTCATAGACTTTTTTGATGGGATGCTAAAATTGAGTTGTGTGTCAAATTTCATATAATTTCGCAAAACTAAACATTTAACCTCCATATAAAATCTGTAGGGGGCGCTGTGGCGCCAAATTAATTTATTTCACTTCAAGTAGGTTTAGGGCAAAGAGTTTAACAACTGATTCTAATTTGACGCAATTCGGACTTTATCTGCGCAAACGGCAGAAATGTGTTCAGAGATTTCTGAAATTCTAGCTACAGTTTGCGGCTTCGCCGCTCAGAGACCGTGACAGGGTCAATGTAATTTGAATAACTTTTGATGTCCCACTCCTCAGTAGCATTTTCACCAAATTTTAGCTTTTTAGGGCCAACGCCCTGGGAGGAGTTCGTAAAAGTACGTTTGGAAAAACTCCAGAGTCATGCTTAGCCATTTTTGAAGCAATATGGCCGACATTTGGTTGGGCGGACGGCGTTGCCGTAATAATATTTTTTACTTCTCTTGTCACCATCTACCTCTGCGCCAAATTTCATGACTCTACGATCAGATTTTTTTTGGGTCATTTCCTATCTCTCAATGCATTTTTGGTACATTTGGGGGCGCTGACGCGCACATTTTTTTTTATTTTAGAAAAGGGAAATAGCCAGAATGTAGAGAGGCACGATTTTTAGAGGTGTGAACATTTTTGTGACTTGTTTCACTGGGTGAAAAATAGGGGGGTTGGTCCCGAGAAGAAGAAAGAAGAATATTCCGATGCGAAAACAATGTTAACCATTTTTCAAATATCTTCACTAGCAAGGACCACAACCCCATGTTTGATGCAACAGATTTATTGAAGAACGAAAATGAATAATAAGTATGTATAAGCAATGGATGCCGTTTTGGGGCTTCGGTAGATGAGGGCTGTAGGCTCCCGGGCCTTTGAACCCCAAAAGAAGCCTATGGAAGAAGCGCTGATTGAGCGGACTGAAGGTCGCTGAGGTTATGTCTGGTGTAGATTTCGAACGCCGTGGAGGACCAACGTCCCATGGTTTTGATGAAGCGGTCGGGAACTCCGCCACTGGAGGCAGAAGTAGCAGCACCAATGCGGATTGAATGTCCGGAAAAGAAGTTGGGGCAGATGTTGGACCTAGTAAGAATAAGTTTGAAGAATGGAATGAACCAAGAGCTGGTCGCGATTTGGCCAAGTTCGGTTGTGAAGAGCGGGTCGTGAGGAGAGGCGCCGTGTGTAGACCGGTGCGAGATGAAGTCTAGAAGGACTTCGAAAGGGCTCAAGACGGAGTTGAGTTTAAATAGGAAAATTGGGGTTGAGTTACCGCTGTGGTTGGTCTTGCTCTGTTTGAGGTGGAAAACTAAGCAGTCACTGGATGCTAGTTGGAGATCCTTGATGCAAGGGTGACGAGAAGGGTCGTGGATTGAGGTAGAGGGTGCGAACTCTGAGCAACGGAGAAAACCAAAGAAAGCGAGAAGGAACATCGCTTCTAGGGTGCGGGTGATGCAAGGGTGCAGGAGGTTGGATCTGATGGTGACGAGACATCGAAGAAGGAGATCTGACGTGAGGGGGAGCATCCTGCGGATCATTGGGCGACTCTGCCTTTGCAAGCCTTTGATGACCATCGTGGCTTGTGTGAAAACCGGAACGGGAAGAGAGCAGCCTGAGAGCAACCTGGAGAAGAAGTTGATGCCGCTCAGGTAAGCTTTGATGGTACCAGGGGTTAGAGTAAGATAGGTGAAAGCAAACAAGATGTAATTGGTTAATGAGAGAATGTCAAGAGAGGGGAAAGGCAGGTTAAAGTGGCTGTGAAAGGAACGGAAGCTGTTCCAGGCGGTCCAGTAGGAAGACAACGTTCTGGGAGTGAAGCTGTGCAGGATAGCAGATCGGGAGATGAAGAGGAGGTCGGCCAGAGCGGGGTTGATGTGTGGAATGTGGTGGCTGAAAATGGAGGGACAGGAATCGGTAGGGGGTCTGCCTCGGGAGCCAATGTCCTGAATTTCTGAAAAGCAAAACGGGAGAGAGAATCGGCAACAGAATTAAGGTAACCGGGAATGTATTTCACTCTGAGGATGAATTGGTGCTTGATGGACAACCAGGTGAGGCGGCGGACGAAAGGCATGATGGGAAGTGCATTGCTTCTGCCTTTGTTGATGATGTCAACGACTGCGAAATTGTCGGATTGAATAGCCACGCACGTAGAAGTCCACTCGTGGCCCCAGAGAAGAGTGGCAATGACAACGGGATAGATCTCGAATAAGGCGGAGGAGGATGGACCGGACTTATGAATGAAATCGAGAAACTCATTGGGCCAGGGGGCTGAGAACCACCTGCCCAGGTAATAACCCCCAAAGCCTGCTGATGGTGCAGCATCTGTAAAGAGAGAGATGTCTAATGGGGCTGAAATGATGTCCCGATAGAAAAGCGTGATACCATTCCAGTTGGAAAGTAGCAAGTGCCAGAATCGAAGCTCTGACTTGACCGACTTGCTTAGGATGATTACGCTGTGGAGGGATTTAACGGAAGATGCTAGTGTCAACAGGTTGGAAATGAATGCTCGTCCTTGAGGAATGATGCGCATGGCGAAGTTGAGATGACCAAGGAGTGAGAGGAGCTGCCGTTTCGAGCATGAAATGGCGACGAGGAAGTTACTGAGGAGGAGGGAGATCCGGTTCAGCTTTTCTGTTGGGAGGGAAGCTTGGTATTTGACTGTGTCAAGGGTAATGCCGAGGAACTCTAGGGAGGTGGAAGGACCCAGGGTCTTCTCTTCCGACAGGGGAACCCCGAGGGACGAGAAGACGTTTTTTAGAGTCAACAGGTCGCGTGCCGGAGGGGACGAGATTGGCGAGACGAGCAGAAAGTCGTCAAGAAGGTGAACCAGGAATGGTACATCATGTTTGTTAAGGAGGATCCAGCAGAGGGCTTCGGATAGGCAGTCGAACAGTTTGGGGCTGCTTTTACATCCGAAGGTGAGACGGACAGCAAAGTAAAAGGCATCTTTCCAGCAGACGCCGAAGAAACGCCAGAAATCTGGGTGGATGGGGAGCACTTTGAAAGCGTTTGTGATGTCGGCCTTGGATAGCCAGGCAGCGTGGCCGGCCAGTTTTATTAGAGATATGGCGTGGTCGATAGTGGCGTACTTGAGTGCAAACTCATCGCTTGGAATGAGGCTATTGATGCTGGGGCCGTGGGGAGCTGAGAGATCAATTATTAAGCGTTTTTTGCCAGAGTATTTTCTAGTTGCTATGCCGATGGGACTGATCCTGAAGGGTGAGAATGGAGGATTTGTAAAGGGGCCAATCATGTGGCCATCTTTTACCTCTTTAGCGAGGAGAGAATCCACGACTCCTGGTTCCTTCAGGGCTGACTGCAGGTTTTTGCAGGTGAAGGAAGTGGATGGAAGAGAAATAAGGCCGGGCCGGAAACCCTCGGAGAATCCGGCGATGAGGAATCTGACGAATTCTGGGTCTGGATGATCCTGTAGTGCCTTGGACAAGGCGGGAATCTGAATGGGTGTAGAAACTTTGCATAGTCATGATGTTGGGTTGTGGGGGCACGCCGAACGAGAGTGCCCTCCGCCACAGAAGGAGCAGGTATGCAGGAATCTGCATTGGGATAGGGTGCAACGAGAGGCGTTGAAATTGTTGCATATCGCTTTGCCGCCCTGAAGCATGATGGGCCTCTCTTGTCGACACCTTGGGGAATTGGAATTTTTGCAGACATTGGTGGGATCGGAACTGGTTGAGTGGCTGGACAGACCGGAGCCGGGGCCTGAGCCTGGGTTGGAGGCCTTCTGGCTGGGAAGACGCAGGCGGTGGCCGGGTGGGATGGGGCGCCGCAGAAGCTGCAGCAAACTGAAGCTCGAGATGCAAAAATCCTGCAATAAAGTTCCTGATCAAGACTCCCCCAGAATGTGTTTTGATTGAATTGCTGAAGTCGGGCAGCGGCTTGGGAGGAGAAAAGGATGTGATACTTATAGAACCCTGGGCCACTGAATCTGATGGCCAGATCTAGGATCAGGGTCATGTAAGAGTCGAATTCTTCACGGCGATTGGGATACATGGAGCAGATTATGTCTCTAAACAGGCTGAAGGCAAACGCGAATTCGAGGGGGGTGAGTTCTTTAAAACGCGAGGGGATAGGGTCGCGCATGACGTAGAGCCCGTCGTGGCTTTCGATGACGCGGGGCATGCCAGCCCTGAGGGAGGGAGGACGAAGGAGTTCAGCCAGGTCCACGTATTTACCTGCAATAATCTGCTGTCTGATGTTGCTGGGGATGGATGAAGGTTTTGGTGCTGGAACGGAGGTCGGAGGAATGGCTGATGCCAGAGTGAATTGGGCTGGACCGGGAACCGTGCCGATCAGTCCCTGAAAGAGATAGCTGGGGTTTGGAAATGTAGAGGAGAGCGTTGCTTGCTGGTGGCTGACCTGGGGCATGAATGAGTCTGCTAGCTGCGAAGGTGGGATCGACACCGTAGCTGAGACCTGGGCTGTGCTGTGGGGCCAGGCTGACGACATCGAAGGTGGGGCCCAGGACACGGAGGGCAAAGCCCAAGCCGGAAATGACGTGGTTTGTGGCGCGGCCACGGAGGGTAGGGCACCCGGCGTGGGGGGTTGGGAAGTTGGGACCACTGAGGAATCTATGGTACCGGAAGTGGAATGCTGATGAATGAGAGGCTCTTGGGAACTTTTAGCGTGAGCCGGGGAAGGTTGGAATGGAACCACTCCTGGCTGGCTACTCGAACCATGGGGATGGGAAGGTGGCCTCCTGGAAGTAGATGTCCCAGCGGGAAAGCGATTTCGCGTAGGTGAGTCTGGAGCGACGGACTTCCCTGAGGAAGGGGCGTGGGGCGTCTGCGAATGAGACGTGGTGGTGTTTAGGAAGGATGAAAGGAATTGGACGTCCCGGTGCCCGGAGGGAAGTGTGGGAGCTGGCATCTCGGTGCCCGGGGATGGGGTGGGGGGAAGGAAGGAGGAGACATGGCATCCCGGTGCCGAGGGGGGAAGAAAGTAGAACTGGCATCCCGGTGCCGAGGGGGGAAAGAAAGTAGAACTGGCATCCCGGTGCCGAAGGGGGAAAGAAGTAGAACTGGCATCCCGGTGCCGAAGGGGGAAATGAAGTAGAACTGGCATCCCGGTGCCGAAGGGGGAAATGAAGTAGACCTGGCATCCCGGTGCCGAAGGGGGAAATGAAGTAGACCTGGCATCCCGGTGCCGAAGGGGGAAAGAAAGTAGACCTGGCATCCCGGTGCCGCGGGGGGAAAGAAAGTAGACCTGGCATCCCGGTGCCGAGGGGGGAAAGAAAGTAGACCTGGCATCCCGGTGCCGAGGGGGGAAAGAAAGTAGACCTGGCATCCCGGTGCCGAGGGGGGGAAAGAAAGTAGACCTGGCATCCCGGTGCCGAGGGGGGAAAGAAAGTGGACCTGGCATCCCGGTGCCGAGGGGGGAAAGAAAGTAGACCTGGCATCCCGGTGCCGAGGGGGGAAAGAAGGTAGACCTGGCATCCCGGTGCCGAGGGGGGAAAGAAGGTAGACCTGGCATCCCGGTGCCGAGGGGGGGATTAGAGATGGGGGAAATAGGAGAACTGGCATGAGGTAGAGAGATGTTTAGTAAAAGGTAGTGTTCATTGTTAGGGGGAAGGGCGAAAAGGAGATCTGGCATCCCGGTGCCTGAGGGAGAGGTATTTAGTAAATGTAGAGTTCACGGTTAGGGGGGGGACGAGGAGGAGATCTGGCATCCCGGTGCCTGGGGGAGAGAGCATGAGGGGGTAGAGAGCGAGCAAGAAAGAGGGGGCATGAAGAAGAGACATACTTACTTGTTTAGGAATAAATGAGAGAAAAAGTGAGGCCTAGTGATCCAGGAAGAGAAAATTGCAACCTTTCGCTGGATAAGAGTGGGGCCTCGCATGAACCCAGCGAGAGGGAGGGAGAAGGAGGGAGGGGGAGAAAGAGAGCGCGGGTGAGCGAGAGCCAGGGTAAAGGACGGGGTTGAAAAGGAATGAGGGGGAAAGGGGAGGAGTTTAATATTTATTTATATATTAGATTTTTTATTTTTAATTTTTTTTTTAATTTTTTTTTTTTTAATTATTATTTGTTGAGGAATCTCGTCAATTATGCGTATGTGGTATATTAATATGATCGATTGACGAGTACCCATCATTAAACGTGTCCTTAGAGGAGTGCCCGGGGCAGAAAAATAAGAAATTGGTGATCGGGCAACTAGTGCTTTTAGAAGTGAGCACGGTGAAAAGTAAATTGTTGAACTATTAAACTATGAAGAGGCTTTATCAGCACAGAAGAATTACTAGTTCAGGACCTCAGAGCGCCGTGCATCTCCATCTTGAAGCCTCTAATCACTCGTTTGAAGACGGTGAGGTGAAGGTTTTAAGCAGGAGAAAAGATGGTTTGAAAGAGGAGTCAAGGAAGCTATTTTTGTTAAAAAAGAAAGACCTTCTTTAAACAGAAATGGAGGGCTTAGGTTTAATCTTCCTGTTATCTATAATGGGTTACTGAACCCCTGGAAAGGTAAAGGACCAGAGAATTCAAATGCTAATCAGGTCCTCAGGGTGGTTGAGCCAGGGTCTCACAAAGACAAAGAGGATTCTAATAGCCCATTAAAATTCTGAATAGGCTCGGTAGATACAAGGGGGAAGTTTCTGTTGAAACAAACAACTCTTTCTACTTCAGGAAGGCTCCTCCCAATGGGCGGGTCTTACCACAGAACAGTATTAATATCGGAGTTCTCGACCTAAATTCTGTTATTGACAATGACTCTTGGATGAGAGTCGAAACGTCTACTTTTTCAAACTGAGTCCAGATGACTACAACTGAAGCTTTTTCTACTATTAAACTATGAAGGAAAGTATAGAACTTTGAAGCGCAGCCCGGTGCAGGACAAGCAAACGTGAAAGAAAGACTCACTCTTCTGGAAGAACCTGCGGCACCTTTGCCGTGAGTTGGAGGAGCGGAGCACGCACCGCTTCCTGACCTCGGAACGGCGCGGTTAGAGCGGGCGTGCGCTGGAGTGTTGTGCTGGTCAAAGAGCAGGTTAAATAGCGTGCTCTTGTTGTCGGTGCGGTGGAATATGATGCCCTTATTTTTGAGCGCTCGCTGGAGACCTGCCACTGTCCATTCGGATGGTCTAAGCGGAGAGGAGCGCCGAGTCCGTATTGGACGTGTTTGGGGCGAGGATCGGGGCCGGATAAGGGCCTCCGCAGAGCGGCGAGGCCGCGTGGAGGACCCGGGAGAGCGGAGGGATCTGGAGTAGGTGCTGGTAGGTGGGGATCCGTGTCGGGACGCCCGTCTACTGGCTGGTGCTTTGCCTTTTGAACGAGGATGGAGTCTGTTAATGAATCTACTGGGTGTACTGGGTTGGGACAAAGGAGAGGAAGGCGAAACGGGAAAAGAAATAACGGAACGTAAACGAGAACTGCGCCTGGGTGAACGGCTCCGGGACCGAGGGCGGCGAGGTGGTAGCCCGAAATGCGCCCCGGTGGAGGTCTCCTGGGATGGTGGAGGCGAAGCCTGGGATGGGCTGATCAGGTCCTCGTCGGAAGGAAGAAGGCTCAGTAGATCCATGGTGAGTCGAAAGTTCGTTTTGGCGCTTCAGAGGGTAAATCTTGCAACGCATGAAGTAACGAACGCAGGTGTAATTGATTGGCCTGTTTAAATACTGTGGCCGCCGGAAGGGACGTGGAAGGGGGTGTGGTCCTGCTCCCGAACTTAAGATAACAGACTTATCTTCATATAAACTATACATTTTCCTACCTCATGGTGTGGGTCCCTGGTCACTGACGGGTGCTTTCGTTAATTTTGAGTGGGCTCCGCCCACTTTGTGTTTTTGGCCCTCTTTACAGTAATAATGTTCAATTTTTGCATTACATGCTTATATGCACGGAACATGCAAGAGATGGGGAACGTATTCGTGAGCTACTTAGCGCAAATGAGTGCTTTATATGGGGATCCCAATGTAAAGTGCTCGTTTAGTGCGCATTTTTGCACGGGCTTCGCCCGTTTACAACGGTAATATTCCATTTTCCTACTACTAATTAGTATGCACGGGGCGTGCATGAGTGGAGGAGTGCGTTAGTGAGTGTTTGGAAGTGGGCGAGCGATTCGCGCTCGATTTCGTGCGCACTACGTGCGCACTTTCTCAGCCGTGCTTCGCACGGCCTTATGGGACTAATAGACCTCTCACCAGCTTGTGGCGCTCGGGCCTAAAAATTGAAAAATACTCAAATCACATGTTAAATTCGAAATAAAATTAAGTATAAAATAACTGCAGATTGTGCATATGAACTACAAACTATCTGCTTTACACAAAGTGCACAAAAACGTACACACTGCATAACCCAAATAATTATCTGAATTAAAGCTTAAATAATAAAAATAAAGATTCACACACAGCACTAGCAGAAGATACACACAGCACTAGCAGAAGATACACACAGCACTAGCAGAAGATACACACAGCACTAGCAGAAGATACACACAGCACCAGCAGAAGATACACACAGAATTAGCAGAAGATACACACAGCACTAGCAGAAGATACACACAGAACTAGCAGAAGATACACACAGCACTAGCAGAAGATACACACAGCACTAGCAGAAGATACACACAGCACTAGCAGAAGATACACACAGCACTAGCAGAAGATACACACAACACCAGCAGAAGATACACACAGCACCAGCAGAAGATACACACAGCACCAGCAGAAGATACACACAGCACCAGCAGAAGATACACACAACACCAGCAGAAGATACACACAGCACCAGCAGAAGATACACACAGCACCAGCAGAAGATACACACAGCACCAGCAGAAGATACACACAACACCAGCAGAAGATACACACAACACCAGCAGAAGATACACACAGCACTAGCAGAGTGACATAGCGGAGGGAAACCTCTACTTTACAAAGTGAAGTGACAGACTTGACAAAGGAGGAGCGAGTTTGGACAGACAAACAGGACGACCTGGAGAACCGAGAACTCGGATGTGATTTGTGGATCGTTCCAGAGGACAGCGAGGATCAAGAGGTGGTCAAGGATTCTTCTTCTCTCTCTCTCTCCCAGCATCCTGTGTCCTTAGACAAATGTCCCGGCATCCTGTGTCCTTAGACAAATGTCCCAGCATCCTGTGTCCTTAGACAAATGTCCCAGCATCCTGTGTCCTTAGACAAATGTCCCAGCATCCTGTGTCCTTAGACAAATGTCCCAGCATCCTGTGTACTTAGACAAATGTCCCAGCATCCTGTGTCCTTAGACAAATGTCCCAGCATCCTGTGTACTTAGACAAATGTCCCAGCATCCTGTGTACTTAGACAAATGTCCCAGCATCCTGTGTCCTTAGACAAATGTCCCAGCATCCTGTGTCCTTAGACAAATGTCCCAGCATCCTGTGTCCTTAGACAAATGTCCCAGCATCCTGTGTCCTTAGACAAATGTCCCAGCATCCTGTGTACTTAGACAAATGTCCCAGCATCCTGTGTCCTTAGACAAATGTCCCAGCATCCTGTGTCCTTAGACAAATGTCCCAGCATCCTGTGTCCTTAGACAAATGTCCCAGCATCCTGTGTCCTTAGACAAATGTCCCAGCATCCTGTGTACTTAGACAAATGTCCCAGCATCCTGTGTCCTTAGACAAATGTCCCAGCATCCTGTGTCCTTAGACAAATGTCCCAGCATCCTGTGTCCTTAGACAAATGTCCCAGCATCCTGTGTACTTAGACAAATGTCCCAGCATCCTGTGTCCTAGACAAATGTCCCAGCATCCTGTGTCCTTAGACAAATGTCCCAGCATCCTGTGTCCTTAGACAAATGTCCCAAGCTCCCCGTCCTTACACTCCCCTTCTCAGCCAGGAAAAACTACAAAACCTCTTTGGGGAAAAGTCTGACGAGGAGGAGAACCAGCTCTTCAGGTGGAGAACCAGCTCTTCAGGAGGAGAACCAGCTCTTCAGGTGGAGAACCAGCTCTTCAGGAGGAGAACCAGCTCTTCAGGAGGAGAACCAGCTCTTCAGGAGGAGAACCAGCTCTTCAGGAGGAGAACCAGCTCTTCATGGGGGAGAACCCAGGAGGAGAACCAGCTCTTCAGGAGGAGAACCAGCTCTTCAGGAGGAGAACCAGCTCTTCAGGAGGAGAACCAGTTCTTCAGGAGGAGAACTAGTTCTTCAGGAGGAGAACCAGCTCTTCAGGTGGAGAACCAGCTCTTCAGGAGGAGAACCAGTTCTTCAGGAGGAGAACCAGCTCTTCAGGAGGAGAACCAGCTCTTCAGGAGGAGAACCAGCTCTTCAGGAGGAGAACCAGCTCTTCAGGAGGAGAACCAGCTCTTCAGGAGGAGAACCAGCTCTTCAGGAGGAGAACATGCTCTTCAGGAGGAGAACCAGCTCTTCAGGAGGAGAACCAGCTCTTCAGGAGGAGAACCAGTTCTTCAGGAGGAAAACCAGCTCTTCAGGAGGAGAACCAGCTCTTCAGGAGGAGAACCAGCTCTTTAGGAGGAGAACCAGCTCTTCAGGAGGAGAACCAGCTCTTCAGGAGGAGAACCAGCTCTTCAGGAGGAGAACCAGCTCTTCAGGAGGAGAACCAGTTCTTCAGGAGGAGAACCAGTTCTTCAGGAGGAGAACCAGCTCTTCAGGAGGAGAACCAGTTCTTCAGGAGGAGAACCAGTTCTTCAGGAGGAGAACCAGCTCTTCAGGAGGAGAACCAGCTCTTCAGGAGGAGAACATGCTCTTCAGGAGGAGAACCAGCTCTTCAGGAGG
Source organism: Eucyclogobius newberryi (assembly GCF_026437365.1). Classification (NCBI taxonomy): domain Eukaryota; kingdom Metazoa; phylum Chordata; class Actinopteri; order Gobiiformes; family Gobiidae; genus Eucyclogobius; species Eucyclogobius newberryi. The sequence goes on from NW_027315790.1 coordinate 1,036,721, forward strand.
AGAGCCTCCAGGTCACACACTCCGGGCCCCTCCCTCTTCTAATTATTATTCTACTTTACGTCCTGGATTGGGGTAAGGAGGCCCTCATGGCCCCAAAGTGTCCATGTCTGAAGACTCGTGCTGTTCATGTTTCTCATTTACCAATGAACACTTTAAATCGTGTTTTTTCAAAACGCATGTAAATCAATGACAATATTTGTCAGGTTGTCACGGTAACATACTTGCAGATAGAGGTATACAATCATTTGCTTTTTTGATCAGAATGGTTAGAAGAATTGTATTTGTCTACGTCAAAGTACATTTTTTCACTTACTTCAAATGTTCAGGGCGGCGCTGTAGAGTCAAATATAGCATATTGTATATCACTATAAGATAAGATATTCCTTTATTGTCCCACATGGGGAAATTTCATTGGTGCAACGCAGATAGATACAGAGGTAGATCCAGAAGAACAGATCACTTATAGGAAGTCTGAAAAACACTTTCAGTAGAAGATCTCCTATAAATAAATACATAAATACCATGGCATGTGATCCCGACAGTAATTGCACATGAATATGTGTCACGACAGCACATAGATTGCACATGAATTTCACAGTAATTGCACATATGACAGAATTGCACATGGTTAGGTCAGTATTGTGAGTGTTCAGGACGAACAGTGTTTATTATAAAGTCTGACAGCAGCAGAAGGAAAGACCTACGAAACCTTTCCTTCCTTTCTCTCACTGAAGCCGCTCTCCAGAGCGGACAGAGTGTCCTGCAGGGGACAGAGTGTCCTGCAGGGGGCGACACTCACGGTCAAGCATAGATGTGAATCTAGCCAGGACCCTTCTGTCCCCCACCTCCTGCACCGAGTCCAGAGCACAGCCCAGGACGGAGCTGGACTTCTTGATGACTTTGTCCAGCCTCTTCCTCTCCCTCTCTGTGATGCTGCTGCTCCAGCAGGCCACACCTACAGGAGCTGATGCCACCACAGAGTCATAGAATGTCTTCAGGAGTGGCCCTGTCACTCCAGAAGACCTGAGTCTCCTCAGGAGGTAGAGCCGACTCTGGCTCTTCCTGTACAGTCTGTGTTATGAGTCCAGTCCAGTTTGTGGTTCAGATGAACACCCAGGTACTTGTATGAGTCACTCTCTCAATGTCCCGTCCCTGGATGTTCACTGGTGAGGGGGCAGTGGGGTGGCGTCTGCGGAAATCCACCACCATCTCCTTGGTCTTCCCTACATTGATGAGGAGGTGGTTCCGCTGACACCAGTCCACAAAGTCCTGCTCCAGTCCTCTGTACTCCGCGTCATCGTCGTCCGTGATGAGTCCGATGATGGCAGAGTCGTCAGAGAACTTCTGCAGGACACAGCTGTCCGTGTCGTTTCTGAAGTCTGCAGTGTAAAGGGTGAAGAGAAAAAATATATTGTATATTACTATATATATTGTATATCACTGCATTCAGCTTATCATTTTGCACAAAACGTATATTAATGCCGAAAAATAGGACATATCATACCAGAGAAACACAAGTTTTAACACCTTAACAACTATATATGATTTGTTCTAAAATATATCCAACTAGGCCGGTTTTCCCCTCACTTCTGCCCTTTAGTGACCCCTACAGGCTTCACTTTAGTGACCCCTACAGGCTGCCCTTTAGTGACCCTACTGGCTGCCCTTTAGTGACCCCTACAGGCTGCCCTTTAGTGACCCCTACAGGCTGCACTTTAGTGACCCCTACAGGCTGCACTTTAGTGACCCTACTGGCTGCCCTTTAGTGACCCCTACAGGCTGCCCTTTAGTGACCCCTACAGGCTTCCCTTTAGTGACCCCTACAGGCTTCCCTTTAGTGACCCCTACAGGCTGCCCTTTAGTGACCCCTACAGGCTGCACTTTAGTGACCCCTACAGGCTGCCCTTTAGTGACCCCTACAGGCTGCACTTTAGTGACCCCTACAGGCTGCCCTTTAGTGACCCCTACAGGCTGCCCTTTAGTGACCCCTACAGGCTGCACTTTAGTGACCCCTACAGGCTGCCCTTTAGTGACCCCTACAGGCTGCCCTTTAGTGACCCCTACAGGCTGCCCTTTAGTGACCCCTACAGGCTGCCCTTTAGTGACCCCTACAGGCTGCCCTTTAGTGACCCCTACAGGCTTCACTTTAGTGACCCCTACAGGCCGCTGGGAGGTACAGCATTGGAAGCTGCTCCGCCCTCTTACATGAGCTTTTAGAACCCGAGCGGAGCAGCTACTTTTAGAGGACAAACTCAAACCTCGCTGAATAAACCCCTGGGGTTTGTATGTTTGGCAGTTTTGCCTGAACTGAGCATGTGCAGAGGAGAAGTGAAGCTCTAACTGAGCATGTGCAGAGGAGAAGTGAAGCTCTAACTGAGCATGTGCAGAGGAGAAGTGAAGCTCTAACTGAGCATGTGCAGAGGAGAAGTGAAGCTGTAACTGAGCATGTGCAGAGGAGAAGTGAAGCTCTAACTGAGCATGTGCAGAGAAGAAGTGAAGCTGTAACTGAGCATGTGCAGAGGAGAAGTGAAGCTCTAACTGAGCATGTGCAGAGGAGAAGTGAAGCTGTAACTGAGCATGTGCAGAGGAGAAGTGAAGCTGTAACTGAGCATGTGCAGAGGAGAAGTGAAGCTGTAACTGAGCATGTGCAGAGGAGAAGTGAAGCTGTAACTGAGCATGTGCAGAGGAGAAGTGAAGCTCTAACTGAGCATGTGCAGAGGAGAAGTGAAGCTGTAACTGAACATGTGCAGAGGAGAAGTGAAGCTCTAACTGAGCATGTGCAGAGGAGAAGTGAAGCTCTAACTGAGCATGTGCAGAGGAGAAGTGAAGCTCTAACTGAGCATGTGCAGAGGAGAAGTGAAGCTCTAACTGAGCATGTGCAGAGGAGAAGAGAAGCAATAGAATCAGAATAAGGTTTATTGCCATTTGTTGATAAACTAAATTCACAGACAGGAACTTGTCCTGAAGATTCATGCAACACTGAACACTAAACGGCATGACATGTACATAATAGACTATAAAGTGTAAAGTTATGTAGTAAAATACGAAGTGACAGTGAGTGAAGGTGCTTAGGCCGTGTTCATGAGTCCAACGTCAGAGGGAAAGAAACTGTTCTTGTGACGGGAGGTTCAGGTCCTAATGGATCGTAGCCTCCTGCCTGAGGGGAGTGGCCTCCTGTCTGAGGGGAGTGGCCTCCTGTCTGAGGGGAGTGGCCTCCTGCCTGAGGGGAGTGGCCTCCTGTCTGAGGGGAGTGGCTCAAATAGTCCGTGTCCAGGGTGAGAAGGGTCGGCTGTGATCTGACCTGTTCGTCCCAGAGTCCTGGAGACGTTCAGGTCCTGCAGAGATGAAGTCTGCAGCCGGTCACCTTCTCAGCAGAGGGCGCTGTAGTCTCTGTTTGTCACTGGCTGTGGCTCCAGCGTACCACACGGTGATGGAGGAGGTGATGGTGGAGGTGATGGAGGAGGTGATGAAGGAGGTGATGGAGGAGGTGATGGAGGAGGTGATGGAGGAGGTGATGGAGGAGGTGATGGAGGAGGTGATGGAGGAGGTGATGGAGGAGGTGATGGAGGAGGTGAGGATGGACTCAATGATGGCCGTGTAGAACGGCACCATCATCTCCTCCTGCAGCCTGAATTTCCTCTGCCACAGGAAGTACATCCTCTGCTGGAGCTTCTTGATGAGGAGCTGATGGTGGCTCCTCCCACTTGAGGTCCTGGTGATGGTGGCTCCTCCCACTTGAGGTCCTGGTGATGGTGGCTCCTCCCACTTGAGGTCCTGGTGATGGTGGCTCCTCCCACTTGAGGTCCTGGTGATGGTGGCTCCTCCCACTTGAGGTCCTGGTGATGGTGGCTCCTCCCACTTGAGGTCCTGGTGATGGTGGCTCCTCCCACTTGAGGTCCTGGTGATGGTGGCTCCTCCCACTTGAGGTCCTGGTGATGGTGGCTCCTCCCACTTGAGGTCCTGGTGATGGTGGCTCCTCCCACTTGAGGTCCTGGTGATGGTGGCTCCTCCCACTTGAGGTCCTGGTGATGGTGGCTCCTCCCACTTGAGGTCCTGGTGATGGTGGCTCCTCCCACTTGAGGTCCTGGTGATGGTGGCTCCTCCCACTTGAGGTCCTGGTGATGGTGGCTCCTCCCACTTGAGGTCCTGGTGATGGTGGCTCCTCCCACTTGAGGTCCTGGTGATGGTGGCTCCTCCCACTTGAGGTCCTGGTGATGGTGGTGCAGAGGAAGTATGATGTCCCATGCTGATGGTCCGTGTGGGTTGGCAGAGGTGGCCACAGTGGGGGAGGGGGTGTCAAATCTGCAGTAGAATGTGTTGAGTTGTTGGGCCAGTTTTCTGTCGTCAACAGAAGGGGGGCTCTGGGCTTGTAGTTGGTGAAAAGCCGGAGCCCACTCCACACAGAGGCGGGGCCACTCCACACAGAGGCGGGGCCACTCCATACAGAGACGGGGCCACTCCACACAGAGGCGGGGCCACTCCACACAGAGGCGGGGCCACTCCACACAGAGGCAGGGCCACTTCACACAGAGGCGGGGCCACTCCACACAGAGGCGGGGCCACTTCACACAGAGGCAGGGCCACTTCACACAGAGGCGGGGCCACTCCACACAGAGGCGGGGCCACTCCACACAGAGGCGGGGCCACTCCACACAGAGGCGGGGCCACTCCACACAGAGGCGGGGCCACTCCACACAGAGGCGGGGTTGTTGTTTGAGAACTGCTGCTTCAGACACGTGTTGTAACGGGCTCTCGCTCTCGACACCTCCTGCTAAATCCGTACTTTTCCTCTTTGTAGCGCTCTCTAGCTCCGCCCCTGTGCTCCGCCTCCTTCTGCCTCAGCTTCAGTTTAAGTCTGAACCAGAGTTTGTCATTGTTGAAGGTGATTTTGGTGTGAGATGGTTTAATGCTGTCCTCACAGAATGTGTGACATCACAGTGTCCACGTAGCTCCTCCCAGTCTGTAATGTCCAAACACACACGTAGCTCCTCCCAGTCTGTAATGTCCAAACACACACGTAGCTCCTCCCAGTCTGTAATGTCCAAACACACACGTAGCTCCTCCTCCTCTGCCTCATTGGTCCACTTCTTAGAAGTCCTCACTACAGGTTTGCAGAGCTTCAGCCTCTGTCTGTTCGTGGGGATCAGGTGAACCATGACGTGGTCTGACGAGCCCAGCGTGGCTCCGCCCACGGCGTGGAAGGCGTGGCTGACTGTTGTGTAGCAGTGATGCAGTGTGTTCTTCTCTCTGGTCAGGACTTTCATAAACTGTCTGTACTTTGGTAGTTCATGGCTGAGATTCCCCTTGTCAAAGTCGCCCAGGATAAAACACAAGGAGACGGGAAGGTCCGCTCCGCTTTTCTGATCTGCTCACGCGAGCACGGGCTCCGCCTGCTGCACGTTCGCGCTCGGCGGGATGTAAACAGCAGCCAGAATAAACGAGGCAAACTCACGTGGCGAATAAAATGGTTTGCAGTTGATGAAAAGATATTCCAGGTCAGGAGAGCAGTGTTTGGAGATCACAGTCACGTCTGAAGATCAGGCGTTGTTGATGTAGAAACAGACTCCTCCACCCGGTGCAGCAGGACGCCCTGTAGCTCCACGGCGGGACGGATCCGCTCAGCCACGTCTCCGTGAAATACGGCTACGCCAGTTCGTCCCGTTTGTTTGGTAAAGAGTTCACGTTGAAGAGGAAGATTCCAGGTAAAGGCGTGTGCCTCGTCTCCTCAGGCGCATGAGCGCGCTCACCTTCCTCTTCTGTGTTGTCTAACGGTTTTAGCCAAAATAAGAGCTTTTTCTGCAGCAGATACTAAAAAAAACTGGAACTGTGTCCGTAGGAGTTGTGGTTCTGATGGATAGGAGCTCTTCACGGGTGTAAACGCAGACACACAATTAACTAACAAAAACAGACAAAAAAAAGAGCACCAAAACGCCAAGGCAGCCGTCCACGGCGCCATCTTGGTTGCAGCGCCAAGCTTCAAAAAACAGTCTTAAAATCTATCTTTTAGAGACAAGTCTGTGTTTTTAGCTCAGGCTCTGTTCACATTTTTATGATTCGACGTTTGTTAGAAATACAGTCATTTCACAACACAGAGTGAACATTGCTCAATGAAGTCAGCTTTTTTAGGCCAATCAGCATCTATCACATGTAGGGAGTGTTTTGTGTTATCCACTAAATATGGAACTGCTTCCATAAAAGTCACTGCACTCAACTGCACTGCATAGAATAATAAAACAACATGAAACATACGTGACTTGACCATTTTAGAGCCAGTAGAGAAGAAAACAGAAGAAAACTTCATTGTATATTCACAAAAGAGCCTAGATTTAACCCTCCTCGTAAGCCTCACTGATACTTCAGTTCAGTTCGGTTGGTGAGGACATGGACCATTCTCTAAAAACACTTCCTCTGGAAGTTCTTCTGGTGTAAAAGGTTTGTAGCTTTGGTGTAAAAAGTCTTCATGTTATTCATTCAGTCAGTGATCTACAGAAAAAACACCGTCCCTCATTGTCTTCAGGCCTTTTTCAGAGCTGCGACTTGCTCAGCTGTGCGGGGAACTCACATCTTTACATTCTCCTGCCTCTGTTATCTATTAGTCTCTATTAGTCCCCAAGGTCTCCTGTTATTGTGTTCACACTGCTGTCGTCCCTCTGTCCAGGTGTCTGTGGTCCACCTCCTGAAGACGGTTCGTTTGCTCCGGCTCCTTCGCCTGCTGCAGAAGATGGACCGCTACTCCCAGCACAGCACGGTGGTCTTGACCCTCCTCATGTCCATGTTCGCGCTGCTCGCTCACTGGATGGCCTGTATCTGGTACATCATTGGCAAAATGGAGATGGAGGCCAACGCATACACCTGGGATATCGGTGAGTGATGGAGCACACTCAGAAGTACTGCAGGCTGGAGCATTCATCACCACATCGTGTAATTCTCTCTCCACTCTGGCTGTAATGAACTAGAGAAGTGATCATGGTTTAATGGACGTGTTCCTCCAAAACACACGGGATTGGATAACTGGAGTTAAGTGGAAGAGACGTACACGGAAGTGATGCGCAGATTGTCTTTTGATAATCCTGAATGGCACAACATTATAGAAGTCATCATTGATCTTGTTTGGTGTGCGCTGGATCAGCGTATACGACAGGGTGTTCCTGCTAATATCCAACAACTTGAGCTGCCATTTTGGTGGTCTCCCCAGAAACTGACCCTCCCAATTAAGCAAAACCAAACATTTCAGAAGGGCCTTTTATTTTGGCCAGCATTAGGCAAACCTGTGCAACATTCATGCTCTCATTCTCATGATATGCCACTCCTGTGAGGTGAAACAGATTATTAATATGAATTGCTCAGAAAGAAAGATTTGTGAACAATATTTGAAAGAAATGGGTATTTTGTGTTGAAAATAAAATCTTTGGTTCCGGGATGAAGGCTGCTAAATTCAGGCGTGTCTGTCGTATCCGTGGGAAAAATCCATCTTCATTATGCGTTCACTTGGGGAGCAAAGATATCATGAGCAAAGATGGGAACATGTCTAAGAAAAACAACAGATGATACACCAACGAGGTCATTTTACATCTAAGTTAGCTAGCGCCGCATTGGTGCCAGTCCCTGCCCGGGCTCTGGAGCCACCACACGCCCCGGCACCGGCTCAACCTCGGCTGCTTGTCCAGCCACATCACGCGCTCTCTCCAACTCCAGCTCCGGCAGCTTTACGGGAGATTATTGACAAGATTACAAACAGTGTGCGCAAAGATGGAAGTAGGCCTGGCGGAAATGCATGATTTGAAATCCAAGAATGGCGTACTGGACACCGGAGGCATAGCGAGGAGGAGGTCTCTGACCTGAGGGAACCTTCTCTACTATACCAAAGAAGCAGAATTGACAAACCAGGTGTGTGTTTTGACAGACAAACTGAACGACCTGGAGAACAGAGAGAACGCAGATGTAATTTGTTTGTAATTGTTTGTTTTCCAGAGGACACTGAAGGGAAAGGTATGGTCCAGTAAAGAGGTTTTTGTAGTTTTTCCTGGCCGAGAAGGAGGGTCTAAGGACAGAGGACCCTGGGACATCACCCTCGTCCCTATGGACATTGTTTAATCTGTTTTTCACTGTCACCCTCTGAGACAACTGCTGTTGTGGTTTTGGCCCTTACAAAAATAAATTGAATTGAATTGAATTGAAGTGTAGACATGGATCCATCAAACATCCATTTCCAACAAAAGCTGGGAAATAAAGATTGACCATGCGCATCATTCCCTGGCTCCAAAACCGGCTCCGAACAAGTGTCCAAGACTGATTATTGTACTGAAGTTCCACAACTTCTGTGTCATGGCTGCATCCAGACGTCTCCCATGACAACTTAGATCAACCAAGCCCCGAGTCTTCAACAACTCCTCTTTCTTCAAAAAACGCAAATCTGTTGTTCCGGTGAAATTCCGCCTGAGAGAGAAGAACATGGAATTGGCTCTATCCTGCAATGCCGAGGATCAACGTGAATGGCAAAATAAAAAGATTCACTACAGCGGAAGAGGTGTTCGATGGTCTGACATTCTCTCCCTTTTATTTTCTTCATTTCAATGTGGGCCAGTGGTGTCCAACTTTGGGTTGTTTCGTACCGGGGGCCTTTCTTTTTTACCAAGCCTGTGGGGTCTTTGCATGTGTCTAACATGAGCTCTTTCTTTCTCATACTGTTGGTTCAATAGTGTTTGTTTGTGTGGTTCCTGTTTGTGTTCGAGCTGTAAAACAAAGGCAGATTTACAAGAATAATTTCAACATAGTTCATACAGTGGAATCTGAAAAGTTACGAATAGCATCTTGTAGTGTTAACGGCATATTGGGTCCAATTACGTGGTCAAAAATACAAACAAAGATGAAAAAAGAAAAATATGTTATAATACGCCTACAAGAAACCCATTTAAACCACTTAGAACATCAACAATGAACTAAAATGAACATAAAGATAAAGTTATCAGATTTATACTGGTCAAAGGAACTATTATTGGAAGTGTGTTTACTTTGATAAAAGTTCAAAAAGCTCACAAAATACTGGTAAATCTATAAATAATACATTTAGTAAATGAATGCATCTGGAGAGGGATTAAACCTAATGTCCGCCAAGACACACATTTAAACCAACCCATATTTCTATACTAGAATAAACAACAAAGAGGCAGACATAGGTACAATAGACATAAGTGATCGTCACTGTAGATCAGGAACAGAAACAAATAAACACACTTTGGAGATTTAATGCTTGTCTAGTCAATGACCCACAATTTGTTAAAATTATGACAAAGGACATTGAGACGTTTGTGGAGGAAAACAACAGTAGTAAAAGTTCTCCTCGTTCTCAGGGATGCAGCAAAGACACTTTTTGATGTCGCCTTTTGCTTTTGTAATTACTGTCGAAAAACCAGAACTAAAGCTGTTTGAAGCTAAACATGCCATAAACAAGGATCCTCAAATGCTACAGGAAATTAAAAAGATAAGGGATGAGATTAATGACCTGACTTCTCAGGAAATAATCATTAAAAAATGTTCTTCACCTAACAAAGATATTATGAAAGTGGTTCAAAATTCAAAAAATTATTAGCTTGGAAGCTTAGAAAACTACTGGCAGAAAGAAGTATTTTTAAAATATGAGATATAATAATGTAATTTAACCAAACAAGAACAATTACAATCATCGTTTGAATCGTTCTACAAAAGAATTGTCCCCAAAATATCAGGAAATAAAGAAAGTAACACTCTCAACTTACTGACAGAAACTGTCAGTAAGTTGAGGGTTCTGAAATAATCACTACTGACATTTAAAGTGCAATGAAAAGACTCAAACACAGTCAATCCCTGGGTAGTGATGGGTTCACCTCAGAGCGCTGTAAAGCTCTAAAAGACACACTTACTCCTTTCATCAACTTTTAACACTTGAGAAAGCTCAGACCATCCGGGTGTGAAAGAGGCCTTCATGTCCCTGAGACCTAAAGAGGAGACGGACCGACTTGACTGTGCCTCACATAGACCAATCTCATTTCTCTATGTGGACTATCGTGTATACACCTCAATTATGTCCAAATGAATGGCACAAATACTCCCAAACTTCATCCACAAAGATCAGACAGGATTTATTAACTGACTAAAAACACAAGACAACATGAGATAATCTTTACACATAATAAACCACATAAAAAAACATAAGATGAAGCTGTGATCATTAGTTTGGACTCTGAGAAAGCTTTTGATTCTGTCATCTGGCCTTATTTATTCAAGGTGCTAAACAAATTTAAAATAGATGACTTAACAAGAGTTGTTTTTTATTGTTTACGTCTGTACCTACTTTGTGTTGCAACACTAGAATTTCCCCATTGTGGGACAAATAAAGACTTATCTTAATTGTAAAAAATATTGAGGCTCTTTAATATGGTCCAACATCAAGAATGAATTGTCATCTGTCAGATCTGCTGACTTTTGAAAGAGGGATGAGACAGGGCTGTGCCTCGTCCCTCTTTTGTTTGCTTTGTATCTGGAACCACTGGCCCAATATATAAGACGATCAAAATCAATTTCAATTACGTTCTATTACATTTGACCAAACCAGACATTTCTATCCCCAAAGTGACAAGGCAAATTTATTTGTAGAGCACAATTCACACAAGGCAATTCAAAGTGCTTCACACAACAGGAAAAATGCATTAAAATCACAACGACATGACAGAAATCACTAAACAGTTTGAGACATAAAAGAGAAGAAGAAAAAATCCTTTCAGTCAAACACAGCTAAACAAAACTGTGTTTATCTTAGATTTGAACATTGTCAGAGCAGAACATGTCTCACATCTTTAGACCGGGAATTCAGATATTTATTCTATTCTGTGGTAAGCCCCGCCCACCGGGCGGGCCCTCCTGAAGTAGAAGGAAAAAATGGTTTCAATAGAAACTTGCACCTCTTGTTTACTCTCATTCATTAAAGGACAGAATAGAATAAATATCTGAATTCCCGAGTCGAAACGTCTTGTTTTTTTCTAAAACGAGTCCAGATGAAACAACTGAACCTTTTCTACAAAGTCAAAAGAGCATACATCGCGAAAAGAGAAAATTACATCTAACTTGAAACAAATTTGATTGAATTTGGACTAAAAGGGTTTTGGAGTTTGAGAGTTTTAATTTAAATGCCCTCATTTGAATTGATTTAGTCGATTTTCCCTCTGGTCCTGTTGTGTTGTTTTTGTTAATTAAGTGTTTATATTTCAAAAACATGAAAAAAGAAAATATTTTAAAAAATCTAATCCGAGTTCAGCTCATTGAAAATGAGAACAACAAACTGCAGTGTTGTGTTTCGATCTTCGGGATCATTGTATATATATTACATTACTGTTCCCAAAGGAAAACATGTCCTCTGCATTTGACCCAGCCTCACTTTACTCGAGTAAATGCACTTGAAAAACCTTTTATAGAATTTGTACTTCTCAGAGTGTTTTTTTGTTCAGATCCTACTGTTCTGTCATTGATTCTTAAATTGTCAACACTTTATATTGACAATATGAAATTATTTAAACACTTGTATTTATTGCTCTGCTCCTTCAGATAAGATGTAGTTTTCTAATTGTTGTAGTCAAACCTTTTGCCTTGTTGCTGTTTCTTGAGTAATAGTTTACCAGTTACTTTTATGTACATTTCTTGCACCACTACTTTGTGCTTTTTCTTGAGTGATTTCATTTGGCGCTATAGTCCGCACCTCTAACGTTTTCCTGTTTAAATGGACAACAATACAACCCAATGCACCGCCGCTCCCCTTGAAGCCCATAGAAGAAGACACATGTATCGAGCGGCTGGCTCTAATGAAGACATCATTGTCTCATTAGTCACACAGAGGCAGAAGATTGCTAAAGCAGCTTTGTGTGTTTCCCATAATTCATTTCACTTGATCATGAGACATGCACAATGATCAATGTGAATGAACATTGATTATGAAATGCAGTGCCACAAAACCATGAAAAGCAAACTAAACTGACCTTAGTAGAAAAAAGCTTCAGTTGTTTCATCTGGACTCAGTTTGAAAAATTAGACGTTTCGACTTCATCCAAGAGTCATTGTCAATAAAAGAATTTAGGTCGAGAACTCCGATATTAATACTGTTCTGTGGTAAGACCCGCCCATTGGGAGGAGCCTTCCTGAAGTAGAAAGAGTTGTTTGTTTCAACAGAAACTCGCCCCTTGTATCTACCGAGCCTATTCAGAATCTTAATGGGCTATTAGAATCCTCTTTGTCTTTGTGAGACCCTGGCTCAACCACCCTGAGGACCTGATTAGCATCTGAATGTCCTGGTACTGGTCCTCTACCTTTCCAGGGGTTCAGTAACCCATTATAAATAACAGGAAGATTAAACCTTAGCCCTCCATTTATGTTTAAAGAAGGTCTTTCTTTTTTAACAAAAATAGCTTCCTTGACTCCTCTTTCAAACCATCTTTTCTCCTGCTTCAAACCTTCACCTCACCGTCTTCAAACGAGTGATTAGAGGCTTCAAGATGTCCACAGTACCACAGAACAGTATTAATATCGGAGTTCTCGACCTAAATTCTTTTATTGACAATGACTCTTGGATGAGAGTCGAAACGTCTAATTTTTCAAACTGAGTCCAGATGAAACAACTGAAGCTTTTTCTACTATGGAACACGCCTGGACGAATGAGGGATTACACCGACATAAACTGACCTTAGTTCACTTCAATCCATCTTTACTCCGGTTCGTCTGAATTTGTGTCACAATATTTTTGGCATATTGTCCACACCTTTGTAAGAGTTCTCTGCCCCTGAATGATCTGTCCTGAATGACACCCAAAGGAATACTATGATACCAATCAGTCCATCATCACTAAAGTGCACAGAGGAAATCAGTTGTTGAAGAGAATTTATGTGACTTAATGATTCCTCTGTCTGACTTTGTACAGACGGTGCACTGGGGAAATTTGTCTTTGTCTCATTGTTTATATGGGTCCCACCCAGTCCTCTAGTCTCTGTATGAGGGCCCCACCCAGTCCTCTAGTCTCTGTAAGAGGGTCCCACCCAGTCCTCTAGTCTCTGTATGAGGGTCCCACCCAGTCCTCTAGTCTCTGTATGAGGGTCCCACCCAGTCCTCTAGTCTCTGTAAGAGGGTCCCACCCAGTCCTCTAGTCTCTGTAAGAGGGTCCCACCCAGTCCTCTTGTCTCTGTAAGAGGGTCCCACCCAGTCCTCTAGTCTCTGTAAGAGGGTCCCACCCAGTCCTCTAGTCCTTGTAAGAGGGTCCCACCCAGTCCTCTAGTCTCTGTATGAGGGTCCCACCCAGTCCTCTAGTCTCTGTAAGAGGGCCCCACCCAGTCCTCTAGTCTCTGTAAGAGGGCCCCACCCTGTCCTCTAGTCTCTGTAAGAGGGTCCCACCCAGTCCTCTAGTCTCTGTAAGAGGGTCCCACCCAGTCCTCTAGTCTCTGTAAGAGGGTCCCACCCTGTCCTCTAGTCTCTGTAAGAGGGTCCCACCCTGTCCTCTAGTCTCTGTAAGAGGGTCCCACCCTGTCCTCTAGTCTCTGTAAGAGGGTCCCACCCTGTCCTCTAGTCTCTGTAAGAGGGTCCCACCCAGTCCTCTAGTCCCTGTAAGAGGGTCCCACCCAGTCCTCTAGTCTCTGTAAGAGGGCCCCACCCAGTCCTCTAGTCTCTGTAAGAGGGTCCCACCCTGTCCTCTAGTCTATGTAAGAGGGTCCCATGATGGACAGTGTGACTGAAGACTGAGGCTTTGCCCGTGTCAGTGTTCAGGCATTTTGTCTGCCATTGTCATTTGTGCTTAGAAACTGTTCAGCACAGACTTTAGAAATCTGGAGGTCACACATGGAGACAGCTGTAGATGAACTCAGACTGGTGATGATCTCATGGACAGTTTTGTCAGTTACAGGTGCAAAGTGAGTTAGCTCTAAGTGTCTTGGTGGTTTTAGGGTATTTTTTTGCATTTTGGGATTTATATCATTTTTAATGCCCTGAACTTTGTCATTAAAGAATAATGCAAACTCATTACACTTGGATGTGGAAATGAGTTCTAACGGCAGCTGAGCTGGAGGGTTTGTTCATCTGTTACTGTGGCAACAGGACACGCCCCTTGTTACTGCAGCTTCCAATTATTTCAGAAAAATATCTTTCCCTAGTTCTACATAAAATGAGGTTGTACATGTTCAGCTTTTCTTTGTAAATCTCTTTTTGAACCTGGAGCTTTGACTTGCGCCATTTCCGTTCGGCCCTGCGGCACTCCCTTTTCTGTGCCCTGACCCAATCATCATGTCTCCATGGCAACTTCTGCTTATTTTTAACCATTTTATCCTTCGTAGGGGCGATGGTGTCCAGAACATTCAAAACACTAGATGTAACAGAGTTCAACAAATCATTTACATTAGAACATGAGACATTTTATAAGTTTATCATTTCCATAAACAGAACACCTGTGCCATCACTTATGTGTCTCCTCTGAACAACTGCAGGACCAGCCTCTGAACAGCTGCAGGACCAACCGGTGGTTTGGGAAAAACAGACATGTCAAAGAAGACACAGAAATGATCAGACAGAGCAACATCGACCACACAGGCTTGTATACAATGCTTGTAAACAACAAAGACAACCGATGGGTTTCTATTTCATCTCTAAAAACACACAACTTCCACCATTCATTAGATAAGGATCCGACATTTAGCACAACAAGTTTCAGACAAGTTTCAGTGGGACTGGATGTTATTTTTTCACAGGGAATATGAATCAAATCTCTCAGATTGGGCACGATGACTCGCCTTTTGTTTTCTCATCTGTGTGATGTGACTACAGAGATTGCTCTAGGGGGGGCTGTTTCTACACAGTGCCCCAGGTTGGTTTGATTTTTATTAGGACTTCTAGTCCCGGCAACGCTGAGTGAGAGTGGAGATGGAAGGAGTGTGAGATGAAAAACAAATAATTGTTGGAGGAAAACCATGCCAAAAAGGGATGTCCTAAAATGCTACAAGATGTAAAAAAGATAAGAAGTGAAATTAATTATCTGACTTCACAAGAAATAGTTAAGAAAATGCTCTTAACCAAAGATATTATGAGACTAGGTGAAAATGTTCTAAATTATTATCATGGAAACTTAAAAAAACAACTGAAAGAAACTGAAAGAACAATTTTTAAAATAATGTCACAGGCAAAATGATTAAACCTGAACCAAACCAGACCAAATTCAATCAGCATTTGAATCCTTTTATAATTTTTTTTTTTTTTAATTCCAGACGATGAAGAAGACAAGATAAATTCTGGACACCCTTAGTTTGTCAGTTAAGTTTCAGAGCCTCTACGGTCCACTGTGCTCTGAGCATTAAGACATATAATAAAAGACATGAAATAAGATCAACATCATCGATAATATCTACCATACACAGGTAATTGTATCCAAATATAAAGATGTGTTTTTATGCAGAAGGCTGGGGGTGAAAGGCGGTGATAAAACCACACCAAGAAAAAAGCAATCCCCACAGCCCGATTTTATCCTGTGGTAACTTTTTCAAACATTCTCAATAATGTGGGGAAACGTGAGCCTGGTAACTTACGACGAGAGAAATGACATGGTCACAGTAACTGACATCAAACATATTTAAAATCGATGACTTAATTCAGTCAGCCTTGCGATAAGTTGGCCACTGTCCAGGGTGTACCCCGCCTAAGGCCCGAAGTCACTGGGATAGGCTCCAGTCACCCGCGACCCCAAAAGGGAACAAGCGGTAGAAAATGGATGGATGGATGGACTTAATTTAAAAAAAAAAATTGGGTCTTTTTACGATGGTCCAACATCAAGAATTAATATCAATGGTCACCTGACTCCGGAAAGGTGAGTCAGACAGGGCTGTGCCTGGTCTCTCCTACTGTTTCTTTGTATTTGGAACCATTGGCCCAAGTTATTAGACAATCAAAAACATTCCACGGTGTTACAATCGATGGGACAGAACATAAAATTGCCTGCTGCTGCTGCTGATGTTCTATTGTATTTGACCAAACCAGAAATGTCCATACCTCATGTGATGCATTTTCCTCAACAAATTGGTCCAAAAGGGAACAAGCGGTAGAAAATGGATGGATGGATTGGTCCAATGTTTGAATTCAAATTTAATGTACAGAATACTGAAATAATCTAATTTCGCCGAGTTTAACATTTAGAAATACCTGTTAATATGGCAATTCTGTTTGCTTATCTTAGATCACTCAGAAACAAGGAGAAAGTGTTAGCGTTAACCTCCAGAGTATCACTCTAAAACCAAGAAATCAAATGAGAAATCTGTGGGTAATAATGGACTCAGACTTGAACTTTAACAGCCACATCAAATCAATAACATCAGCAGCTTTTTACCATCTAAAAAATATATCCAAATTTGTCTCCAGTAGATTAGACTGTAACGGCCGCTCACTGGTCTCTCCAAACGAGCTGTAAAACAGCTGCAGTTCATCCAGAACGCTGCTGCTCGGGTCCTGACTAGAACCAGGAAGTAAAAAATATTGGAGGAAGATTATACCCTTCTATTTATTACTATAAAAAAGATCTTTACAATTGAGACTACTAAATTTAAGGTTTTCCCAGATGTCTCCATCGCTTGCAGACCCTTTAATTTTCCATCCCAAACCGGCTGTTTTATGAGTAAAAGGAAAAGGAGGCGGGGTTTACTTCAGCTCAAATCAGAGCGTTGCTGGTGTGATATTCCTTTATTGTCCCACATGGGGAAATTTCATTGGCGCAACGCAGATAGATACAGAGGTAGATACAGAAGAACAGATCACTTATAGGAAGTCTGAAAAACACTTTCAGTAGAAGATCTCCTATAAATAAATACATAAATACCATGGCATGTGATCCCGACAGTAATTGCACATGAATATGTGTCACGACAGCACATAGATTGCACATGAATTTCACAGTAATTGCACATATGACAGAATTGCACATGGTTAGGTCAGTATTGTGAGTGTTCAGGACGAACAGTGTTTATTATAAAGTCTGACAGCAGCAGAAGGAAAGACCTACGAAACCTTTCCTTCCTTTCTCTCACTGAAGCCGCTCTCCAGAGCGGACAGAGTGTCCTGCAGGGGACAGAGTGTCCTGCATTGATGTGAATCTAGCCAGGACCCTCCTGTCCCCCACCTCCTGCACCGAGTCCAGAGCACAGCCCAGGACGGAGCTGGACTTCTTAATGACTTTGTCCAGCCTCTTCCTCTCCCTCTCTGTGATGCTGCTGCTCCAGCAGGCCACACCTACAGGAGCTGATGCCACCACAGAGTCAGAGAAGGTCTTCAGGAGTGGCCCTGTCACTCCAAAAGACCTGAGTCTCCTCAGGAGGTAGAGCCGACTCTGGCTCTCCCTGTACAGTGCGTCTGTGTTATGAGTCCAGTCCAGTTTGTGGTTCAGATGAACACCAGGTACTTGTATGAGTCCACTCTCTCAATGTCCCGTCCCTGGATGTTCACTGGTGAGGGGGCAGTGGGGTGGCGTCTGCGGAAATCCACCACCATCTCCTTGGTCTTCCCCGCGTTGATGAGGAGGTGGTTCCGCTGACACCAGTCCACAAAGTCCTGCGCCAGTCCTCTGTACTCCACATCATCGTCGTCCGTGATGAGTCCGATGATGGCAGAGTCGTCAGAGAACTTCTGCAGGACACAGCTGTCCATGTCGTTTCTGAAGTCTGCAGTGTAAAGGGTGAAGAGAAAGGGCGCAAGGACAGTGCCCTGGGGACTGCACTGGACACTGCAGGTCCGAGTGTCAGACACACAGTCCCGGGCTCTCACAAACTGGGGTTGGTCCGTGAGGTAGTCCAGGATCCACTCTGCCAGGTCATACTCCACACCAGCCGTCTCCAGCTTGTCCCTCAGGAGCAGCGGCTGGATGGTGTTGAAGGCGCTGGAAAGATCGAAGAACAGAATCCTCACAGAGCTGCCAGGCTTTTCCAGGTGAGAGAGAGAGCGGTGCAGCAGGAGATGACGGCGTCCTCCACTCCGATGCCAGGCCGATATGCAAACTGCAGCGGGTCCATGGCTGAGCTCACGGTGGAGCGGAGGTGGTCCAGGACCAGCCGCTCCAGTGTCTTCATCAGGACGCGAGAGCCACCGGCCTGAAGCTGTTAAAGTCTTTGGCTCGCGGTGTCTTGGGCACAGGTACCAGACAGGAAGTCTCCAGACCTCCTGTCTGACAGATATGAAGCTCAATGGTCTCATACTGAGAGTCATGTGGTGCCTGAGGTTCCTGTACAGGTCTTATACTGAGAGTCATGTGGTGCCTGAGGTTCCTGTACAGGTCTTATACTGAGAGTCATGTGGTGCCGGGGGTTCCTGTACAGGTCCATTTTAAACCAATTGTTTTAGTATAAAGGTTTTGTACCAAACAGCCAGAACCAAGATTAAGATGACAAAAAGAAGGATTCTGTCCAGATTGTAAAAGAAAAAGGTTTGAAAAGAATCCTTTGACTTTGATAAACAGGCATTTACAAATAAGGAGTTATTACAACCAAGACATCAAACAAAAATACCACCATAAGACTTTGACTATATTTAATATTGATTAAAGCTTATAATCGGAACTTTCAAGAGGAATAATATCTAAATTATACAAATGTTCAGACTCAATCTGGAAATAGACACATTTAACAGACATTGGACCAAATAGACCAGCATTTAATGTACGATGTGCCGTGGTTTTGTTTCTGTTGATGTTTCGTGCTACTCGTGTTCTTTGTGTTGTAAATGGCGCTCTGGTTGTGTTCTATGGTCTTTGTTGAACATATTTAAAAAAAAAAAAAACACACAGAAAAACTAAAGAAAAAACAAAAGAAGAAGACTTTAAGTGGGTTGTGTTGTTGTCTTATTGGTTGATCCATCTGACGATCCCGCCCAGAAGAGCTTGGGTTGAGAATTCAGACTCTGAATAGACGAGGAAAAGAGTCTTGGCTGCTGAGACAAAGGAAAAGTACAGAAATAATAATTGGAGTACGTTATACTGACTGCTTGTTTCCCTGCCCCCCTTGTTTCCCCCTTGTGTCCCCCTGTGTGTCCCCCTGTGTGGCCCCCTTGTGTCCCCCTTGTGTCCCCCTTGTGTCCTCCAGGCTGGCTGCATGAGCTGGGGAAGCGTCTGGAGTCTCCGTACTACAGTCTTGGCTCAGTGAATGGCAGCAGTGGTCCTCCCATCCGCAGTGTGTACATCGCCTCCCTGTACTTCACCCTCAGCAGCCTCACCAGCGTGGGCTTCGGAAACGTGTCAGCGAACACCGACGCTGAAAAGATCTTCTCCGTCTGTGTCATGCTCATAGGAGGTAAGATTATTACTGATACTGATTCTCAGAGGTGGGAGTAAGTCATAAGTAAGTCTCAAGTCTTTATTTCCAAGTCAAATGTTTTTGTATGAGTCTCCTCAAATTCAGGCTCCCTCAGAATGTCCATTTCCTTTAACCCCGGAGGTCTCCTTTAACCCTGGAGGTCTCCTTTAACCCTGGAGGTCTCCTTTAACCCTGGAGGTCTCCTTTAACCCCGGAGGTCTCCTTTAACCCTGGAGGTCTCCTTTAACCCTGGTCTCCTTTAACCCTGGAGGTCTCCTTTAACCCTGGAGGTCTCCTTTAACCCTGGAGGTCTCCTTTAACCCCGGAGGTCTCCTTTAACCCTGGAGGTCTCCTTTAACCCTGGTCTCCTTTAACCCTGGAGGTCTCCTTTAACCCTGGAGGTCTCCTTTAACCCCGGAGGTCTCCTTTAACCCTGGAGGTCTCCTTTAACCCTGGAGGTCTCCTTTAACCCTGGAGGTCTCCTTTAGCACTGGTCTCCTTTAGCCCCGGAGGTCTCCTTTAACCCCGGAGGTCTCCTTTAACCCTGGAGGTCTCCTTTAGCACTGGTCTCCTTTAACCCTGGAGGTCTCCTTTAACCCTGGAGGTCTCCTTTAGCACTGGTCTCCTTTAGCCCCGGAGGTCTCCTTTAACCCCGGAGGTCTCCTTTAACCCTGGAGGTCTCCTTTAATCCCGGATGTCTCCTTTAACCCTGGAGGTCTCCTTTAACCCTGGTCTCCTTTACCCCCGGAGGTCTCCTTTAACCCCGGACGTCTCCTTTAACCCCGGAGGTCTCCTTTAACCCTGGAGGTCTCCTTTAACCCCGGAGGTCTTCTTTAACCCTGGAGGTCTCCTTTAACCCTGGTCTCCTTTAACCCTGGAGGTCTCCTTTAACCCTGGAGGTCTCCTTTAACCCTGGAGGTCTCCTTTAACCCCGGATGTCTCCTTTAACCCTGGAGGTCTCCTTTAACCCCGGAGGTCAAATCAAATCAATTTATTTTTGTAAGGCCCAAAATCACAACAACAGTTGCCTCTGAGGGCCACAGGGAGAAATGAATCAACAATGTCTGTGGTGGCGAGGGACGATGTCCCAGGGTCCTCTGTCCTTAGACTCTCCTTCTCGGCCAGGAAAAACTACAAAAAAAAACCTCTTTGGGAAAAAAGCGTAGAAACCTGGAGGAGTTCCAGTGAAGGAGAGATCCGACACTCACAGACGGACAGACGGACACAAGGAGACTGGAGCTGGACCCACTCTTCAGGCAGAAGAGGGACCGTCTGAGTCGAGCTGGACCCACTCTTCAGGCAGAAGAGGGACCGTCTGAGTCGAGCTGGACCCACTCTTCAGGCAGAAGAGGGACCGTCGGAGGCGAGCTGGACCCACTCTTCAGGCAGATGAGGGACCGTCTGAGGCGAGCTGGAGCCACTCTTCAGGCAGATGAGGGACCGTCCACACAGGGCAGGGACACTTCACCAGGGGAGGGGCATCTGGGTCCACAGGTCCTCAGGAGTGAGAGAAAGAAAAGAAGGCGGTGAACAGTTTGCAAGTGGAATCAAAAAATAAATATTGTTTGATAGAATAAGTAGTCAGAAGAAGAAGAGGATAGTGCTCAAGCTGACATACTTCCCCCAGCATAGTTACTCCTAGGGCAGCGTAGCTGAAGCTGTGGGTTTATGTTTCTGTTCCTAACTAGTCTGACCATAAGCGATTTCGAAGAGGAACGTTTTAAGCCTGGACTTAAATGAAGAGACTGTGTCAGCATATTTAACATGGGTCGGGAGCTGATTCCATAACACAGGAGCTTGGTAGCTAAACGCTCGACCTCCTACAGTACTGTTAGAGACTCTTGGCACCACCAGAAGGCTCTACCTCCTACAGTACTTTTAGAGACTCTTGGCACCACCAGAAGGCCAGCATTCTGAGAGCGAAGAGCTCTGTTTGGATGATATGGTTCTATAGCATCTTTGAGGTAGGATGGGGCCATGTCATTTATGGCTTTGTAGGTCAAGAGTAGAATTTTGAATTTGATTCTAGACTCGACGGGGAGCCAGTGAAGAGACTTCAGCACTGGTGTAATGTGCTCTCTTCTTTTTGTTCCTGTTAGTAATCTTGCTGCTGCATTTTGAACCAGTTGAAAGCTTTTTATGGAGCTTTTAGGACACGCTGCAAGCAGGAGTTACAGTCTAATCTAGTCGTTACAAATGCATGGATAAGTTTTTCGGCATCACTTTTAGGTCTCCTTTAACCCTGGTCTCCTTTACCTCCGGAGGTCTCCTTTAACCCCGGACGTCTCCTTTAACCCTGGAGGTCTCCTTTAACTCTGGAGGTCTCCTTTAATCCCGGATGTCTCCTTTAACCCTGGAGGTCTCCTTTAATCCCGGATGACTCCTTTAACCCTGGAGGTCTCCTTTAACCCTGGAGGTCTCTTTTAACCCTGGTCTCCTTTAACCCCGGAGGTCTCCTTTAACCCTGGAGGTCTC
Source organism: Eucyclogobius newberryi (assembly GCF_026437365.1). Classification (NCBI taxonomy): domain Eukaryota; kingdom Metazoa; phylum Chordata; class Actinopteri; order Gobiiformes; family Gobiidae; genus Eucyclogobius; species Eucyclogobius newberryi. The sequence continues at coordinate 1,058,518 of NW_027315790.1, forward strand.
CTTTAACCCTGGAGGTCTCCTTTAACTCCGGAGGTCTCCTTTAACCCCGGAGGTCTCCTTTAACCCTGGTTTCCTTTAACCCCGGAGGTCTCCTTTAACCCTGGAGGTCTCCTTTAACTCTGGAGGTCTCCTTTAACCCTGGAGGTCTCCTTTAACCCTGGAGGTCTCCTTTAACCCTGGAGGTCTCCTTTAACTCTGGAGGTCTCCTTTAACCCTGGAGGTCTCCTTTAACCCTGGAGGTCTCCTTTAACCCGGGAGGTCTCCTTTAACCCTTGCAGCCTTCGTGACATGTTCTTTCACACGATCGTTAATAAACCTCATTCTCAGGCCTTGTAGTTTATCAGCTGCTGGTCTTGGTTGCCGTGGTGATGTGCTCTTTCTGTGATGGGAGAAACTTTAAGGTGTCTTTATTCGTACCTTTGGGTAAATTGGTTTGCAATGATTAAAAGACAGGCTCAACAGAGCGTCCAGGTCCTGAAACAGAGCGTTCAGATCCTGAAACGGAGCGTCCAGGTCCTGAAACGGCGCGTCCAGATCCTGAAACGGAGCGTCCAGATCCTGAAACGGAGCGTCCAGGTCCTGAAACGGAGCGTCCAGGTCCTGAAACGGAGCGTCCAGATCCTGAAACGGAGCGTCCAGGTCCTGAAACAGAGCGTCCAGGTCCTGAAACGGAGCGTCCAGGTCCTTGAAACAGAGCGTCCAGGTCCTGAAACAGAGCGTCCAGGTCCTGAAACAGAGCGTTCAGATCCTGAAACGGAGCGTCCAGGTCCTGAAACGGAGCGTCCAGGTCCTTGACACAGAGCTTCCAGATCTTGAAACGGAGCGTCCAGGTCCTGAAACGGAGCGTCCAGGTCCTGAAACGGAGCGTCCAGATCCTGAAACGGAGCGTCCAGGTCCTGAAACGGAGCGTCCAGGTCCTGACACGGCGCGTCCAGGTCCTGAAACGGCGCGTCCAGGTCCTGACACGGAGCGTCCAGATCCTGAAACGGAGCGTCCAGGTCCTGAAACGGCGCGTCCAGGTCCTGACACGGAGCGTCCAGATCCTGAAACGGAGCGTCCAGGTCCTGAAACGGAGCGTCCAGATCCTGAAACGGAGCGTCCAGGTCCTGAAACGGAGCGTCCAGATCCTGAAACGGAGCGTCCAGGTCCTGAAACGGAGCATCCAGGGCCTGAAACGGAGCGTCCAGGTCCTGAAACGGAGCGTCCAGGTCCTGAAACGGAGCGTCCAGATCCTGAAACGGAGCGTCCAGGTCCTGAAACGGCGCGTCCAGATCCTGACACGGAGCGTCCAGGTCCTGAAACAGAGCGTTCGGATCAAACAGAGCGTTCAGATCCTGAAACGGAGCGTCCAGATCCTGAAACGGAGCGTCCAGGTCCTGAAACGGCGCGTCCAGATCCTGAAACGGAGCGTCCAGATCCTGAAACGGAGCGTCCAGGTCCTGAAACGGAGCGTCCAGGTCCTTGACACAGAGCGTCCAGATCCTGAAACGGAGCGTCCAGGTCCTGAAACGGAGCGTCCAGGTCCTGAAACGGAGCGTCCAGGTCCTGAAACAGAGCGTTCAGATCAAACAGAGCGTTCAGATCCTGAAACGGAGCGTCCAGGTCCTGAAACGGAGCGTCCAGGTCCTGAAACGGAGCGTCCAGATCCTGAAACGGAGCGTCCAGGTCCTGAAACGGAGCGTCCAGATCCTGAAATGGAGCGTCCGGATCCTGAAACGGAGCGTCCAGGTCCTGAAACAGAGCGTCCAGGGCCTGAAACGGAGCGTCCAGGTCCTGAAACGGAGCGTCCTGAAACGGAGCGTCCAGGTCCTGAAACGGCGCGTCCAGATCCTGACACGGAGCGTCCAGGTCCTGAAACAGAGCGTTCAGATCAAACAGAGCGTTCAGATCCTGAAACGGAGCGTCCAGATCCTGAAACGGAGCGTCCAGATCCTGAAACGGAGCGTCCAGGTCCTGAAACGGAGCGTCCAGGTCCTGAAACAGAGCGTTCAGATCAAACAGAGCGTTCAGATCCTGAAACGGAGTGTCCAGGTCCTGAAACGGAGCGTCCAGGTCCTGAAACGGAGAGTCCAGGGCCTGAAACGGAGCGTCCAGGTCCTGAAACGGAGCGTCCAGATCCTGAAACGGAGCGTCCAGGTCCTGAAACGGCGCGTCCAGATCCTGACACGGAGCGTCCAGGTCCTGAAACAGAGCGTTCAGATCAAACAGAGCGTTCAGATCCTGAAACGGAGCGTCCAGATCCTGAAACGGAGCGTCCAGGTCCTGAAACGGCGCGTCCAGATCCTGAAACGGAGCGTCCAGATCCTGAAACGGAGCGTCCAGGTCTTGAAACGGAGCGTCCAGGTCCTTGACACAGAGCGTCCAGATCCTGAAACGGAGCGTCCAGGTCCTGAAATTGAGCGTCCAGGTCCTGAAACGGAGCGTCCAGGTCCTGAAACAGAGCGTTCAGATCAAACAGAGCGTTCAGATCCTGAAACGGAGCGTCCAGGTCCTGAAACGGAGCGTCCAGGTCCTGAAACGGAGCGTCCAGGTCCTGAAACGGAGCGTCCAGGGCCTGAAACGGAGCGTCCAGGTCCTGAAACGGAGCGTCCAGATCCTGAAACGGAGCGTCCAGGTCCTGAAACGGCGCGTCCAGATCCTGACACGGAGCGTCCAGGTCCTGAAACGGAGCGTCCAGATCCTGAAACGGAGCGTCCAGGTCCTGAAACGGAGCGTCCAGGTCCTTGACACAGAGCGTCCAGATCCTGAAACGGAGCGTCCAGGTCCTGAAATTGAGCGTCCAGGTCCTGAAACGGAGCGTCCAGGTCCTGAAACAGAGCGTTCAGATCAAACAGAGCGTTCAGATCCTGAAACGGAGCGTCCAGGTCCTGAAACGGAGCGTCCAGGTCCTGAAACGGAGCGTCCAGATCCTGAAACGGAGCGTCCAGGTCCTGAAACGGAGCGTCCAGATCCTGAAATGGAGCATCCAGATCCTGAAACGGAGCGTCCAGGTCCTGAAACAGAGCGTCCAGGGCCTGAAACGGAGCGTCCAGGTCCTGAAACGGCGCGTCCAGATCCTGAAACGGAGCGTCCAGATCCTGAAACGGAGCGTCCAGATCCTGAAACGGAGCGTCCAGATCCTGAAACGGAGCGTCCAGGTCCTGAAACGGAGCGTCCAGGTCCTTGACACAGAGCGTCCAGATCCTGAAACAGAGCGTTCAGATACTGAAACGGAGCGTCCAGATCCTGAAACGGAGCGTCCAGGTCCTGAAACGGCGCGTCCAGATCCTGAAACGGAGCGTCCAGATCCTGAAACGGAGCGTCCAGGTCCTGAAACGGAGCGTCCAGGTCCTTGACACAGAGCGTCCAGATCCTGAAACGGAGCGTCCAGGTCCTGAAACGGAGCGTCCAGGTCCTGAAACGGAGCGTCCAGATCCTGAAACGGAGCGTCCAGGTCCTGAAACGGCGCGTCCAGATCCTGACACGGAGCGTCCAGGTCCTGAAACAGAGCGTTCAGATCCTGAAACGGAGCGTCCAGATCCTGAAACGGAGCGTCCAGATCCTGAAACGGAGCGTCCAGGTCCTGAAACGGCGCGTCCAGATCCTGAAACGGAGCCTCCAGATCCTGAAACGGAGCGTCCAGGTCCTGAAACGGAGCGTCCAGGTCCTGAAACGGAGCGTCCAGGTCCTTGACACAGAGCTTCCAGATCTTGAAACGGAGCGTCCAGGTCCTGAAACGGAGCGTCCAGGTCCTGAAACGGAGCGTCCAGATCCTGAAACGGAGCGTCCAGGTCCTGACACGGCGCGTCCAGGTCCTGAAACGGCGCGTCCAGGTCCTGACACGGAGCGTCCAGATCCTGAAACGGAGCGTCCAGGTCCTGAAACGGAGCGTCCAGGTCCTGAAACGGAGCGTCCAGATCCTGAAACGGAGCGTCCAGGTCCTGAAACGGAGCGTCCAGGTCCTGAAACGGAGCGTCCAGGTCCTGAAACGGAGCGTCCAGATCCTGAAACGGAGCGTCCAGGTCCTGAAACGGCGTGTCCAGATCCTGACACGGAGCGTCCAGGTCCTGAAACAGAGCGTTCGGATCAAACAGAGCGTTCAGATCCTGAAACGGAGCGTCCAGGTCCTGAAACGGCGCGTCCAGATCCTGAAACGGAGCGTCCAGATCCTGAAACGGAGCGTCCAGGTCCTGAAACGGAGCGTCCAGGTCCTTGACACAGAGCGTCCAGATCCTGAAACGGAGCGTCCAGGTCCTGAAACGGAGCGTCCAGGTCCTGAAACGGAGCGTCCAGGTCCTGAAACAGAGCGTTCAGATCAAACAGAGCGTCCAGGTCCTGAAACGGAGCGTCCAGGTCCTGAAACAGAGCGTTCAGATCAAACAGAGCGTTCAGATCCTGAAACGGAGCGTCCAGGTCCTGAAACGGAGCGTCCAGATCCTGAAACGGAGCGTCCAGGTCCTGAAACGGAGCGTCCAGGGCCTGAAACGGAGCGTCCAGGTCCTGAAACGGAGCGTCCAGGTCCTGAAACGGAGCGTCCAGGTCCTGAAACGGAGCGTCCAGGGCCTGAAACGGAGCGTCCAGGGCCTGAAACGGAGCGTCCAGGTCCTGAAACGGAGCGTCCAGGTCCTGAAACGGAGCGTCCAGGGCGTGGCTCCGGTCCTGCATTATACTGGAGCCTCTGCAGCCGCTGGTATAAATAAAGTCCATAGTTCGTCGTGGTCGTTCGGTCAGCTCATCAGCCAGTTTCACTGACACATTTCCAAACCAAGACGACGCGCAGAAGAACAGTTTCCTGGACAGTGCAGCGCTGGTGTCTCTTCTGCACACGGCCTTTTGCCATCAAAGTTAAGACTAGAGTCAATGATTGTGCCCAGGTTCTTGTAGTGGGTCAGCAGCTGCACAGTCTGACCAGTGACTGTGACCACTCCATAACTGTCTGTGCTTTTCCTACAATCAAAGAACGTCTTCAGTAGGGCTGGGCAACGATTTATATTTGTAATCACGATTAATCACAATTCAAAAGAAGTGTAAAGTGCTTCAGCATTTTTATTCAGTAGCAGTTAAATAAAATATGAAGTATTGACACAATCATTAAAGATGAACAGACTTCAGAGGAAACGTCAGAAACATTTTAATCTCATGAAACATTAGACACAAAACACATTTTAGGAGCAGCAGAAGCAGAAAACACTTCAGTTCAGTTTGTACTTTCTTAGAATCATCAAATCAAATCAATTTATTTTTGTAAGGCCCAAAATCACAACAACAGTTGCCTCTGAGGGCCACAGGGAGAAATGAATCAACAATGTCTGTGGTGGCAAGGGACGATGTCCCAGGTCCTCTGTCCTTAGAGAGGGACGATGTCCCAGGGTCCTCTGTCCTTAGACTCTCCTTCTCGGCCAGGAAAAACTACAAATAAAAACCTCTTTGGGAAAAAAGCGTAGAAACCTGGAGGAGTTCCAGTGAAGGAGAGATCCCACTCTCACAGACGGACAGACGGACACGAGGAGACTGGAGCTGGAGCCACTCCTCAGGCAGATGAGGGACCGTCCACACAGGGCAGGGACACTTCACCAGGAGAGGGACATCTGGGTCCACATGTCCTCAGGAGAGAGACAAAGAAAAAGAAGGCGGTGAACTCTTTGCAAGTGGAATCAAAAAATAAATATTGTTTGATAGAATAAGTAGTCAGAAGAAGAAGAGGATAGTGCTCAAGCTGACATACTTCCCCCAGCACAGTTACTCCTAGGGCAGCGTAGCTAAAGCTGTGGGTTTATCTTTATGTTCCTAACTACTCTGACCATAAGCGATTTCGAAGAGGAACGTTTTAAGCCTGGACTTAAATGAAGAGACTGTGTCAGCATATTTAACATGGGTCGGGAGCTGATTCCATAACACAGGAGCTTGGGAGCTAAACGCTCTACCTCCTACAGTACTTTTAGAGACTCTTGGCACCACCAGAAGGCTCGACCTCCTACAGTACTTTTAGAGACTCTTGGCACCACCAGAAGGCTCGACCTCCTACAGTACTTTTAGAGACTCTTGGCACCACCAGAAGGCTCTACCTCCTACAGTACTTTTAGAGACTCTTGGCACCACCAGAAGGCCAGCATTTGAGAGCGAAGAGCTCTGTTTGGATGATATGGTTCTATAGCATCTTTGAGGTAGGATGGGGCCATGTCATTTATGGCTTTGTAGGTCAAGAATAGAATTTTAAATTTGATTCTAAACTGGACAGGAGCCAGTGAAGAGACTTCAGCACCGGCGTAATGTGCTCTCTTCTTTTTGTTCCTGTTAGTAATCTTGCTGCTGCATTTTGAACCAGTTGAAAGCTTTTTATGGAGCTTTTAGGACACGCTGCAAGCAGGAGTTACAGTAGTCTAATCTAGTCGTTACAAATGCATGGATAAGTTTTTCGGCTTCACTTTTAGGCAGGATTCTTCTGATTTTGGCTCTTGTTGCGCAAATGGAAATAGGCTGTTTTACAAGCTTGATTTATATGAGCTTTAAATGAGAGCTCCTGGTCAAATAAGACTCCAAGGTTTCTTACAGTAGAACTGGAGGCTACACTGACATTGTCCAGTGTGACTATCTGCTCAGATAGAGCGTCTCGTAGATGCTTAGGACCAGCACAATGACCTCGGTTTTTTCAGGGTTAAGAAGCAGGTAGTTTAGTGTCATCCAGGTTTTTATCTCCTTCACACAAGTACTAAGTCTGTCTACTTGATCGCTCTGATCAGGTTTCATTGATAAATACAGCTGAGTGTCGTCTGCATAGCAGTGGAAGTTAATGTCATGTGACCTGATCATGTGACCTAACGGCAGCATGTAAAGAGTAAACAGAATTGGACCGAGTACCGAACCCTGTGGCACACCGTAAATTACTTTAGAGCTTGGTGAGGAGCTCTTGTTTACATGAACAAATTGGAACCTATCAGATAGATAGGATTTAAACCAGCTTAGGGCTGTTCCTCCAACACCTACATCACATTCTAACCTCTGCAGTAGAATGTTGTGGTCGATGGTCAAACGCTGCGCTGAGGTCCAACAGAACCAGGATTGAGACCAGTCCATCGTCAGCGGCTAATAACAAATCATTTGTGACTTTAACTAGTGCAGTTTCAGTGCTGTGGTGGGCTCTGAACCCTGCTGTGGTGGGCTCTGAACCCTGCTGTGGTGGGCTCTGAACCCTGCTGTGATGGGCTCTGAACCCTGCTGTGGTGGGCTCTGAACCCTGCTGTAGTGGGCTCTGAACCCTGACTGGAAAACTTCAAATAAGTTATTGTCCTGCAGGTGGCGACAAAGCTGTTTTACTACAACTTTTTCAAGGATTTTAGAGACGAAGGGAAGATTTGAAATAGGTCTGTAGTTTACCAATAGGTCGGGATCTAGATTAGGCTTTTTCAGAAGAGGTTTAATGACGTCATGTTTGAAGGACTGTGGAACATAGCCACTTTGGAGTGAAGTATTTATTATATTAAGAATAGGGTCTATAATTAGGGGGAGAATGTCTTTGAGGAGCTTGGAATGGGGTCTAGGACACAAGTTGAGCTTTTAGAGGACATAATGGCTGAAGTTATCTCTGCTTGATCAACAGCTGTGAACCTTTCTAAGTTTACAGGTGGATTTATATGGGACGTTAGATTTACAGCTTGGGCTAGTTCAGGGCTAATAGCGGGGGTAATTTCATCTAATTTATCTCTGATTGTTTTTATTTTATTATTAAAAAATAGGAGGAAATCATCAGAGCTAAGTGTAGCTGGGATTGAGGGCTCTACTGCACTGTGACAGTTTGTTAGCCTAGCTACAGCGCTGAAAAGGAATTTAGTGTTACTTTTGTTGACTTCTATTAGATTTGAATAATATCTGGTTTGTGCCTTACGCAGAGCCTGCGTAAGGCACAAACCTGCCTGTAAATGTCTCTGGGGTTTATAGAACAAGACATAGAATTACACCTCAGACCCTACTCTACAAATATATACAACTCTGATAAATGTAGAGTTATATATACATAAATACAGTGAAGAATCACCTAAAAGTGAATTACATTTCCATGATCACAGCTTGTGCTTATATATATATATATATATATATATATATATATATATATATATATATATATATATATATATATATATATAAATAAAGTGACCCCTAAAGTCTCCATGAAACAGCTCACGCACTCGTCCTGTTCTCACTGTAAAAGTAGGTTCATGTTTTGACCTCGCTCTGATTGGACTCCATCTTTATAAGTCGTGTTCTGCCTCGGGGCCCCACAGAAGACCCCCCCCCCTCACTGCTCCATCTCTCCATCTCCAGAGGTCAGACACATCACACCTTTAGGAAATCAGATGTGCAAATGTATCATAGGAGCTGACTTCATTATAAGACCAAAGGTTCAGGTTCTCCTACATTTACATCCTGTAAATAAACGGTTGCAGTTCCAGTCAGTGCTTTGTGCTCACATGCTCACGTGTTCACGTGTTCACGTGTTCTTTTGTTTACGTGTTCACGTGTACACGTGTTCACGTGTTCTTTTGTTCACGTGTTCACGTGTACACGTGTTCACGTGCTCAGGTGTTCTTGTGTACACGTGTTCACGTGTACACGTGTTCACGTGTTCTTGTGTTCACGTGTTCACGTGAACACGTGTTCTTGTGTTCACGTGTTCACGTGTACACGTGTTCACGTGTTCTTGTGTTCACGTGTTCACGTGAACACGTGTTCTTGTGTTCACGTGTTCACGTGTTCACGTGTTCACGTGTTTTCCTTTGCCTCTGCTTCCAGCGCTCATGCACGCCCTGGTGTTTGGAAATGTGACCGCCATCATTCAGCGGATGTACTCACGCTGGTCCCAGTACCACACCAGGACCAAAGACCTGAAGGACTTCATCAGGGTCCACCACCTGCCCCAGAGCCTGAAGCAGCGCATGCTGGAGTACTTCCAAACCACCTGGTCCGTCAACAACGGCATCGACTGCAACGAGGTACAAGCTTCACTTTCTCCTGTTTCCTGCAAAAGCTCCTTTAACTTTCATTTACCCAACTCAGAGTCTGAGAGGTCAAACTTATCTCTATTTCTGCATATATATATATATATATATATATATATATATATAATACCCCATGTTTTGCTGTATTGTTCTGGTTTCAAGCCTCTCATCAAAAAGGAGACACTTCCTGCTCCATATATGATTGTGTTGTCCTACAGTGGCGCTTCATTTTGTTCGTTCTCTTCTAAACGTTCTTCGTCACAGACTTGAGGCTGGTGTGACTCCAGTACAAGTGCAGTCCAGGGGCAGGTTACTTGTTACTTGCAGATTGTCTGTTACACCAGCTCCGCTCTGCTACAGTCCATTTTGGACGAAGGCCTCGCAGAGTAAAAGCCTCACCAAACATTTGCGTTGTCCGGCAAAATGAGACTCAAGACTTCTTGTGGATTCTTTCCAATGACCCGCGTGGGTCCTGAACTGCACCCGGCCCAGAGTCGGTCGGGAGTAACGCTTAATTCGTAACCTGAACATGCAAAGAAACGATGGAGTGAAAGAGACGCCCAGAGGACAGAGAGGACAGAGAGGACAGAGTGGCCCAGAGGACAGAGAGGACAGAGAGGCCCAGAGGACAGAGAGGACGCAGAGGACAGAGAGGCCCAGAGGACGGAGATGACAGAGAGGACAGAGAGGACAGAGAGGCCCAGAGAGGACAGAGAGGACAGATTGGACAGAGAGGCCCAGAGGACGAAGATGACAGAGAGGACAGAGAGGACAGAGAGGCCCAGAGGACAGAGAGGACAGAGAGGCCCAGAGGACAGAGAGGACAGAGAGGCCCAGAGGACAGAGAGGACAGAGAGGACAGATTGGACAGAGAGGCCCAGAGGACGGAGATGACAGAGAGGACAGAGAGGACAGAGAGGCCCAGAGGACAGAGAGGACAGAGAGGACAGAGAGGACAGAGAGGACAGAGAGGACAGAGAGGACAGAGAGGACAGATTGGACAGAGAGGTCATGTGGCGATGGTGCAGGGAGATGCAGTAACATTCAATCATATGTTTTGTTGGGTTTGAGTTCCTGACAAGGTCAAAGGTCAGAGGTCAGAGGTCACTTCTGATTTTGATTCCTGGCTTGTTCCTCTCATGGCTTTGGTCAGAGGCGGTCAGGCCCATGCTCTTGGCCTCTGCTCCACTGTGTTCTGTAATCAGCCATGTGATGGGACTGATGTGATGGAGCGGAACAACAGCACGAGAGCGGGTCAGAATCTGGTGGGTCAGAATCTGGTGGGTCAGTATCTGGTGGTTCAGAATCTGGTGGGTCAGTATCTGGTGGTTCAGAATCTGGTGGGTCAGAATCTGGTGGGTCAGAATCTGGTGGGTCAGAATCTGGTGGGTCAGAATCTGGTGGGTCAGTATCTGGTGGGTCAGAATCTGGTGGGTCAGAATCTGGTGGGTCAGAATCTGGTGGGTCAGAATCTGGGGTCACATCAGGTTTGCCTGACTCTGAAAGGTTCACTTTTATCACAATGCGACAGATGTCGCAAGTTTTGAAGGTGCGATTGGTCTGTTGACAGCAGGAATGTCCACCAGAGGAATGTCCACCAGAGGAATGTCCACCAGAGGAATGTCCACCAGAGCTGTGGCTGTTGCATTGAATGTTCATGTCTATATCATCAACTGTTTCCAGGCGTTTCAGAGAGTTTGGCCATACGTCCATCCGGCTTCACAGTAGCTCAGTGGGCAGAAGTAGCTCAGTGGGCAGAAGTAGCTCAGTGGTAGTGCTTGTCTTCTGAACCGGAGGTTGGAGGTTCATTACATAAATACCCTGGTAGAGCGGTCAGATCGACTGACCCACAGGTTGGCAGTGTGATTGCAGCTGCCTCAGGTGAATACTGCTGTCGTGTCCTGGGGCAAGACACTTAACCTGCTTCGCTGCCAGTGCCTGTGTACACTGGTGAATGAAGGGGTGAGTGGTTCCTTGGATGTAAAGCCCTCTCAGTGCCTTGAAGGTAGAAAAGGGACCATCTTTACAGGTGTGTGACCCTGGGGGAGAGCGAACTCATGTCGGGAAAACAGTGAGAGGAAATTCAAGCTGGTCCAAATAGCCCAGCCGCTGCTTCAACTCAGTGTTTATTACCATTTTAACTTTATAGTATGTCTTGTTCTGCATTTGATGTCAGTTCTCACTGGCTTTGGACACCTCCTCCATCCACTAGTAGTGACTCTGCCGTCGATTATCATGTGCAACAAAAGCAAAACTCGACTAACCTCACAAAGCTCACCACAGATCCCGGACCTATTTTCAAACATTAATGCATCAAAACTCGTGGTGAAGCACCAACAATCACACTGCTACACCTGCGTTTGTTTATCAGCGCGACAGAACGCATCATCTCTCGTCTCTTCTGAGCTCGAGTCTTTCTCTGTCGTCATTTTTGTCCTGTAACTGAAGGAACTCGCTAAACACACATGTGCAACCAGGGCAACGTGCTGCTATGGGAACCAGGCTGCAGGTGTGCAGTAGCACGCAGGGAATGATTGACATGCGGGAGAACTACTCGGCCACCAGGAAATGAGACTCAGATTTGGCGCCTTTATTATTAAAAACTCAAATTTGCGATACCGTTTTCTTTACTTTACATATTTGTCATTGTTTAGAACTAGATTTTTGCATTTTCTCTCAAAAAGTGAGAGATACAGAAGTGATCTTAATACAACAAACACACGAAGAATCACCACAGCAAATGCCAATTAAATATTCAATAAAAAAGCAATAAAATAAAAAAATACATACAAACACATTTACAGAGTTGGGGATAAAATCACTGGCACAGTGCGAATTTAAGCCCATTTCACCCTGAAGCGGCCCCTGAAGCGGCCCCTGAAGCGGCCCCTGAAGCGGCCCCTGAAGCGGCCCCTGAAGCGGCCCCTGAAGCGGCAAACTGTCTGGAGCCTTTGTGAAGCTGAGACTCTGTAGTTTTGGATCATAAGTAGAAAAGGCTGGTTTTGGAGGATCTGTCGGGTTTTGACAATTGTCTTTTAAAAGCTCGAGGTAAATTAACTAAAACAAATACGTTTTAGGGACTCTCCAGTCCCTTTAACTAACTTTTGAAGCTGATTGATCAAATAATTAAAACAGTGGACAAAGCCAAGAAATCAAACTTTTGTTTTGTGAATAAATAAAATAAAACTTTTGAGAGAAACGCTCAGACGTTTTCCCTTCACACATGAAGAGCCTGTTTCATCTGTGGCTCCGCCCAAACCACTGTGCTGCTCTGTCATTGGTCCATTCTCCACACCACGGGTGGTTCAGGCCCAATCACATCAGTGGGATTGTCCTTGTGTCCATAAAGCTCATGTGTCCTTGTGTCCTTAAAGCTCGTGTGTCCTTGTATCCTTAAAGCTCGTGTGTCCTTGTGTCCATAAAGCTTGTGTGTCCTTGTGTCCATAAAGCTTGTGTGTCCTTGTGTCCTTAAAGCTCTTGTGTCCTTGTGTCCATAAAGCTTGTGTGTCCTTGTGTCCTTAAAGCTCTTGTGTCCTTGTGTCCATGAAGCTTGTGTGTCCTTGTGTCCATAAAGCTTGTGTGTCCTTGTGTTCATAAAGCTTGTGTGTCCTTGTGTCCATAAAGCTTGTGTGTCCTTGTGTCCTTAAAGCTCGTGTGTCCTTGTGTCCATAAAGCTTGTGTGTCCTTGTGTCCTTAAAGCTCTTGTGTCCTTGTGTCCATGAAGCTCATGTGTCCTTGTGTCCTTAAAGCTCGTGTGTCCTTGTGTCCATAAAGCTTGTGTGTCCTTGTGTCCTTAAAGCTCGTGTGTCCTTGTGTCCATAAAGCTTGTGTGTCCTTGTGTCCTTAAAGCTCTTGTGTCCTTGTGTCCATGAAGCTCATGTGTCCTTGTGTCCTTAAAGCTTGTGTGTCCTTGTGTCCTTAAAGCTTGTGTGTCCTTGTGTCCATAACGCTTGTGTGTCCTTAAAGCTTGTGTGTCCTTGTGTCCATAAAGCTTGTGTGTCCTTGTGTCCTTAAAGCTTGTGTGTCCTTGTGTCCATGAAGCTCGTGTGTCCTTGTGTCCATAAAGCTTGTGTGTCCTTGTGTCCTTAAAGCTCGTGTGTCCTTGTGTCCTTAAAGCTTGTGTGTCCTTGTGTCCTTAAAGCTCGTGTGTCCTTGTGTCCATAAAGCTCGTGTGTCCTTGTGTCCATAAAGCTTGTGTGTCCTTGTGTCCATAAAGCTTGTGTGTCCTTGTGTCCATAAAGCTTGTGTGTCCTTGTGTCCTTAAAGCTCTTGTGTCCTTGTGTCCATAAAGCTTGTGTGTCCTTGTGTCCTTAAAGCTCTTGTGTCCTTGTGTCCATGAAGCTTGTGTGTCCTTGTGTCCATGAAGCTCATGTGTCCTTGTGTCCTTAAAGCTCGTGTGTCCTTGTGTCCTTAAAGCTTGTGTGTCCTTGTGTCCATAACGCTTGTGTGTCCTTAAAGCTTGTGTGTCCTTGTGTCCATAACGCTTGTGTGTCCTTAAAGCTTGTGTGTCCTTGTGTCCATAAAGCTTGTGTGTCCTTGTGTCCATAAAGCTTGTGTGTCCTTGTGTCCTTAAAGCTTGTGTGTCCTTGTGTCCATGAAGCTCGTGTGTCCTTGTGTCCATAAAGCTTGTGTGTCCTTGTGTCCTTAAAGCTCGTGTGTCCTTGTGTCCATAAAGCTCGTGTGTCCTTTTGTCCATAAAGCTCGTGTGTCCTTGTGTCAATAAAGCTTGTGTCCTTGTGTCCATAAAGCTTGTTTGTCCTTGTGTCAATAAAGCTTGTGTCCTTGTGTCCATAAAGCTTGTGTCCTTGTGTCCATAAAGCTTGTTTGTCCTTGTGTCAATAAAGCTTGTGTGTCCTTGTGTCCTTAAAGCTCGTGTGTCCTTTTGTCCATAAGGCTTGTGTGTCCTTGTGTCCATAAAGCTTGTGTGTCCTTGAGTCCTTAAAGCTTGTGTGTCCTTGTGTCCATAAAGCTCGTGTGTCCTTGTGTCATAAAGCTTGTGTGTCCTTGTGTCCTTAAAGCTCGTGTGTCTGTGTGTCCATAAAGCTCGTGTGTCCTTTTGTCCATAAAGCTCGTGTGTCCTTGTGTCCTTAAAGCTCGTGTGTCCTTGTGTCCATAACGCTCGTGTGTCCTTGTGTCCTTGTGTGCATAAAGCTCGTGTGTCCTTAAAGCTTGTGTGTCCTTGTGTCCATAAAGCTCGTGTGTCCTTAAAGCTTGTGCGTCCTTGTGTCCTTAAAGCTCGTGTGTCCTTGTGTCCATAAAGCTTGAGTGTCCTTGTGTCTTTAAAGCTCGTGTGTCAAATCAAATCAAATCAATTTATTTTTGTAAGGCCCAAAATCACAACAACAGTTGCCTCTGAGGGCCACAGGGAGAACTGAATCAACAATGTCTGTGGTGGCGAGGGACGATGTCCCAGGGTCCTCTGTCCTTAGACTCTCCTTCTCGGCCAGGAAAAACTACAAAAAAAACCTCTTTGGGAAAAAAGCGTAGAAACCTGGAGGAGTTCCAGTGAAGGAGAGATCCCACTCTCACAGACGGACAGACGGACACGAGGAGACTGGAGCTGGAGCCACTCTTCAGGCAGATGAGGGACCGTCCACACAGGGCAGGGACACTTCACCAGGAGAGGGACATCTGGGTCCACAGGTCCTCAGGAGTGAGAGAAAGAAAAAGAAGGCGGTGAACTCTTTGCAAGTGGAATTAAAAAATAAATATTGTTTGATAGAATAAGTAGTCAGAAGAAGAAGAGGATAGTGCTCAAGCTGTCATACTTCCCCCAGCACAGTTACTCCTAGGGCAGCGTAGCTGAAGCTGTGGGTTTATGTTTCTGTTCCTAACTACTCTGACCATAAGCGATTTCGAAGAGGAACGTTTTAAGCCTGGACTTAAATGAAGAGACTGTGTCAGCATATTTAACATGGGTCGGGAGCTGATTCCATAACACAGGAGCTTGGGAGCTAAACGCTCGACCTCCTACAGTACTGTTAGAGACTCTTGGCACCACCAGAAGGCTCTACCTCCTACAGTACTTTTAGAGACTCTTGGCACCACCAGAAGGCTCTACCTCCTACAGTACTTTTAGAGACTCTTGGCACCACCAGAAGGCTCTACCTCCTACAGTACTTTTAGAGACTCTTGGCACCACCAGAAGGCCGGCATTCTGAGAGCGAAGAGCTCTGTTTGGATGATATGGTTCTATAGCATCTATAGGATGGGGCCATGTCATTTATGGCTTTGTAGGTCAAGAGTAGAATTTTGAATTTGATTCTAGACTCGACGGGGAGCCAGTGAAGAGACTTCAGCACTGGCGTAATGTGCTCTCTTCTTTTGGTTCCTGTTAGTAATCTT
Organism: Eucyclogobius newberryi; assembly: GCF_026437365.1. Classification (NCBI taxonomy): domain Eukaryota; kingdom Metazoa; phylum Chordata; class Actinopteri; order Gobiiformes; family Gobiidae; genus Eucyclogobius; species Eucyclogobius newberryi. Next base: position 1,073,835 of record NW_027315790.1, read on the forward strand.
GCTGCTGCATTTTGAACCAGCTGAAAGCTTTTTATGGAGCTTTTAGGACACGCTGCAAGCAGGAGTTACAGTAGTCTAATCTAGTCGTTACAAATGCATGGATAAGTTTTTCGGCATCACTTTTAGGCAGGATTCTTCTGATTTTGGCTCTTGTTGCGCAAATGGAAATAGGCTGTTTTACAAGCTTGATTTATATGAGCTTTAAATGAGAGCTCCTGGTCAAATAAGACTCCAAGGTTTCTTACAGTAGAACTGGAGGCTACACTGACATTGTCCAGTGTGACTATCTGCTCAGATAGAGCGTCTCGTAGATGCTTAGGGCCAAGCACAATGACCTCGGTTTTTTCAGGGTTAAGAAGCAGGTAGTTTAGTGTCATCCAGGTTTTTATCTCCTTCACACAAGCACTAAGTCTGTCTACTTGATCGCTCTGATCAGGTTTCATTGATAAATACAGCTGAGTGTCGTCTGCAGAGCAGTGGAAGTTAATGCCATGTGACCTGATCATGTGACCTAACGGCAGCATATGAAGAGTAAACAGAATTGGACCGAGTACCGAACCCTGTGGCACACCGTAAATTACTTTAGAGCTTGGTGAGGAGCTGTGGTTTACATGAACAAATTGGTACCTATCAGATAGATAGGATTTAAACCAGCTGAGGGCTGTTCCTCCAACACCTACATCACATTCTAACCTCTGCAGTAGAATGTTGTGGTCAATGGTGTCAAACGCTGCGCTGAGGTCCAACAGAACCAGGACTGAGACCAGTCCATCGTCAGCGGCTAATAACAAATCATTTGTGACTTTAACTAGTGCAGTTTCAGTGCTGTGGTGGGCTCTGAACCCTGCTGTGGTGGGCTCTGAACCCTGCTGTGGTGGGCTCTGAACCCTGCTGTGGTGGGCTCTGAACCCTGCTGTAGTGGGCTCTGAACCCTGCTGTGGTGGGCTCTGGACCCTGCTGTGGTGGGCTCTGAACCCTGCTGTGGTGGGCTCTGAACCCTGCTGTGGTGGGCTCTGAACCCTGCTGTGGTGGGCTCTGAACCCTGCTGTGATGGGCTCTGAACCCTGCTGTGATGGGCTCTGAACCCTGACTGGAAAACTTCAAATAAGTTATTGTCCTGCAGGTGGCGACAAAGCTGTTTTACTACAACTTTTTCAAGGATTTTAGAGACGAAGGGAAGATTTGAAATAGGTCTGTAGTTTACCAATAGGTCGGGATCTAGATGAGTCTTTTTCAGAAGAGGTTTAATGACTGCATGTTTGAAGGACTGTGGAACATAGCCACTTTGGAGTGAAGTATTTATTATATTAAGAATAGGGTCTATAATTAGGGGGAGAATGTCTTTGAGGAGCTTGGAATGGGGTCTAGGACACAAGTTGAGCTTTTAGAGGACATAATGGCTGAAGTTATCTCTGCTTGATCAACAGCTGTGAACCTTTCTAAGTTTACAGGTGGATTTATATGGGACGTTAGATTTACAGCTTGGGCTAGTTCAGGGCTAATAGTGGGGGTAATTTCATCTAATTTATCTCTGATTGTTTTTATTTTATTGTTAAAAAATAGGAGGAAATCATCAGAGCTGAGAGAAGCTGGGAGTGAGGGCTCTACTGCTGTGACAGTTTGTTAGCCTAGCTACAGCGCTGAAAAGGAATTTAGTGTTACTTTTGTTGACTTCTATTAGATTTGAATAATATCTGGTTTGGGCCTTACGCAGAGCCTGCTTATAGGACAGCAGGCAACTTTTCCATGCTTTTAGGGATTCTTCTGTGTGAGAGCGACGAAATAATCCCTCTAACTTTCTAACTCTTTGTTTATGTGAACGCAGTTCTTGGTTGTACCACGGGGAGGCGCGCTTTGGCCTAATGACCTTCTGTTTTAACGGCGCGACAACGTCAAGAGCAGACTTCAGAGAATTCATGGTCAAGTCGACACATTGATCACTTAAACTGGGACTAAAACTATTCTAGTGATCATGTCATTCACATGACATGATCACATGACAGGATCACATGACATGATCACATGACATGATCACATGACATGTCACTGAATATTGGCTCTATTATTTCTTTGAATTTTGAGATAGATTTTTCAGATATTGTCCTTTTCATTATAACTTTATTCCGTGGGACTGGATGATCTTTAAGAATAAACTGAAAGGTAATTAGGAAATGATCTGACAATATAGGGTTTTGAGGGAGGACAATGAGGTCACTAATCTCTGTTCCATACGTTAGGACAAGATCCAGAGTGTTCTTATGAGTGTGAGTCGGTTTATTTACATTCTGAGTGAAACCAATGCTGTCTAACAAGGCGCTGAAGGCATTACTGAGAGCGTCATCACTCATGTTCACGTGGATATTAAAGTCTCCAGCTATAACTACTTTATCCCAGGCTAACACTAAGTTTGATATAAAGTCAGAAAACTCTGTTAAAAACTCTGAGTAGGGACCAGGAGGTCGGTAGATAACTATGAACAAAACTCCTTTTTGGTTTTTCATATTTGGACATGTGATTGACACATGAGGCTTTCAAATGAGTGAAATGCATTGTTAGTTTTAGGGCTCATGAGTCGCTTGAGTGTGAGATCACTGCCACACCACCACCTCGGCCTGTGCTCCTGGCAGTCTGAAAGTTAACATGGGTGGGTGGGGTTAACATGGGTGGGTGGGGTTAACATGGGTGGGTGGGGTTAACATGGGTGGGTGGGGTGGACTCATTTAGTCTGACGTAGTCGTCTTGTTGAAGCCACGTTTCAGTTAGAGCTAGAAGATCTATGTTATAGTCACTAATTAATTCATTAACTAAGAGCGATTTGGAGGAAATTGCTCTAATGTTTAGCAGTCCACATTTTACGTGTTTATTCATTTGTATATTTGTGTCATTTGTGATTGTTGTTTTCCTTAAGTTATTTGGTCTGACGCCTGAAATATTTTTTCTGAGATGTGACTTTTTGGCATTATTTGTACGAGGGACACGAGGGACACGAGGGACACGAGGGACACGAGGGACACACACAGTCTCTATCTGTCTTGAATCTGAACACTTCACATGTAACAGAGAGGGCGAGAGTTCAGCGACAGAGGAGCGTCTTAAACTGCTGCTCTGGGGCTCATCCCTAGATGGTCGCTCTAGATACACCTAGATGTCCTTGTGTCCATAAAGCTCGTGTGTCCTTGTGTCCATAAAGCTCGTCTTTCCTTGTGTCCTTAAAGTTCGTGTATCCTTGTGTCCATAAAGCTTGTGTGTCCTTGTGTCCTTAAAGTTCATGTGTCCTTGTGTCCATAAAGCTTGTGTGTCCTTGTGTCCATTAAGCTTGTGTGTCCTTGTGTCCATAAAGCTCGTGTGTCCTTGTGTCCTTAAAGCTCGTGTGTCCTTGTGTGCATAAAGCTCGTGTGTCCTTAAAAGCTTGTGTGTTCTTGTGTCCTTAAAGCTCGTGTGTCCTTGTGTCCATAAAGCTCGTGTGTCCTTGTGTCCATAAAGCTCGTGTGTCCTTGTGTCCTTAAAGCTTGTGTGTCCTTGTGTCCATAAAGCTTGTGTGTCCTTGTGTCCTTAAAGTTCATGTGTCCTTGTGTCCATAAAGCTTGTGTGTCCTTGTGTCCATTAAGCTTGTGTGTCCTTGTGTCCATAAAGCTCGTGTGTCCTTGTGTCCTTAAAGCTCGTGTGTCCTTGTGTGCATAAAGCTCGTGTGTCCTTAAAAGCTTGTGTGTTCTTGTGTCCTTAAAGCTCGTGTGTCCTTGTGTCCATAAAGCTCGTGTGTCCTTGTGTCCATAAAGCTCGTGTGTCCTTGTGTCCTTAAAGCTTGTGTGTCCTTGTGACCATATAGCTTGTGTGTCCTTGTGTCCATAAAGCTCATGTGTCCTTGTGTCCATAAAGCTTGTGTGTCCTTGTGACCATAAAGCTCGTGTGTCCTTGTGTCCATAAAGCTTGTGTGTCCTTGTGTCCATAAAGCTCGTGTGTCCTTGTGTCCATAAAGCTCGTGTGTCCTTGTGTCCAGCTGCTGAAGGACTTCCCAGATGAGCTGCGCTCAGACATCACCATGCACCTGAACAAGGAGATCCTGGAGCTGTCACTGTTCGCCTCGGCCAGCAGGGGGTGTCTGCGCTCCTTGTCCCTGCACATTAAGACCTCCTTCTGTGCGCCCGGGGAGTACCTGATGAGGGAGGGCGACGCCCTGCAGGCCATATTCTTTGTGTGCTCGGGCTCTATGGAGGTGCTCAAGGACGGCATGGTGCTGGCCATCCTGGGTAATCACACACACACACACACAAACACACACACACACACACACACACTGACACACACACACACCTACACACACTGAAACAAACACGCACGCACTTACTCTTTTTGTTTTTGCCGTTTGTTTGTTCTATTATGTTGTGGTGTTGTGGTTCCTGTGTTCCTTTGTTGTGTGTCGACATGGTTAATACAATAGAATCATGGCTAATACAACAGAATCTGTTCAATAGCCTTTGAACAGATTTTTGCTCCACCAGGAGGCGCTCTCACTTTCTATACTGAAGGTGTGGATCTGATGCAAACCACTCTGAGGGAACCCTGGTCTGTCGTAGACTGGAACTTACATGTTCAGCTGATGTTGGATGTCTCAAGCTCACAAAGTGCTGGTAAATCTATAAATAATAAATGTTGTAAATGAATACATAACGTAGGCTTGATCGATATCCGAAGAGAGATTAATCAATGTTAGCCAATATAAACATTTTTCTAACCTACATCAAATCTATACTAGAATAGACAACTTTTTTTATTTTCAACAAAGATAGGTCCAGAATCAGAATCAGAAAAGGGTTTATTGCCATTTGTCGATGAATAAAAATTCACAAACATAGGAACGTGTCCTGGTGGTTCGGTGCAACACAAACAACAAACATTGAACACTTTATACAAAAACGGCATGATATGTACATAATAAATAAAATATAAAATGTAAAAGTTATGTAGTGCAATAGAAGTGAACAGTGCAGTGAGTGCAAGGTGCTTAGGCAGTGTTCATGAGTCCAACGTCAGAGGGAAAGTAACTGTTCTTATGACGGGAGGTTCTGGACCGCAAGGACCGGAGCCTCCTGCCTGAGGGGAGTGGCCTCCTGCCTGAGGGGAGTGGCCTCCTGCCTGAGGGCAGTGGCCTCCTGCCTGAGGGGAGTGGCCTCCTGCCTGAGGGGAGTGGCCTCCTGCCTGAGGGGAGTGGCCGTGTAGAACTGCACCATGGGGGGGACTGGGGGGCTGTGACGTTCCTGAAGTCCACGATCATCTCCACTGTCTTCTGGGCGTTGAACTCCAGGTTGTTACTGCTGCACCAGGACACCAGCCGCTGCACCAGGACACCAGCAGCTGCACCTCCTGTAGACAGACTCATCCCCGTCCGAGATGAGCCCGATGAGGGTGGTGTCGTCATGGCGATAAGTGTGGTGTCGTCCACAAACTTGATCAGTTTTACAGAGTCGTGGCTGGAGGTGCAGCAGTTTGTGTACAGGGAGAAGAGCAGGGGAGAAAGTACACAGCCCTGTGGAGATCCTGTGCTGATGGTCCGTGTGTCTGAGACATTCTTCCCCAGCTGCACGCACTGCCTCCGATCCATCAGGAAGTCAGTGCTCCTCAGTGCTCCCCCTGCAGGTGGAGTCAGCGCTCCCCTTGCAGGTGGAGTCAGTTCTCCCCCTGCAGGTGGAGTCACGTTGAGCTGGGAGAGCTTGTCCTGGAGCAGAGCAGGAGGTGGTGTTGATGCAAAGCTGAAGTCCACAAACAGGATCCTGGCAGAGGTTCCCGGGGAGTCCAGGTGCTGCAGGGTGAAGTGGAGAGCCAGGTTGATAGCGTCGTCCACAGACCTGTTGGCTCTGTAGGTGAACTGCAGGGGGTCCAGCAGGGGGTCCAGCAGGGGGGAGGTGAAGGTCTTGAGGTAGGGGAGGACCAGGCGCTCAAATGACTTCATGACTACAGACCTGTGGCGCTGACGTCTGTAGTCATTAAGTCCAGTGATCTGGGGCTTCTTGGAGACAAGGACAATGATGGACGACTTGAAGCTGGGACATGGCATGACTCCAGGGAGGTGTTAAAAATGCCAGTGAAGACAGGGGCCAGCTCGCCTGCGCAGTGTCTTAAGGTGGCCGGCGTGACACCGTCTGGTCCAGCAGCTTTTCGCGGGTTGGATTTGCGGAATAGTCCGCACACTTCCTGTTCCTGGACTGTGAGAGGGGGAGGTAGGGGGGGACCTGGGTTGGGTTGGGCCACGCGGAAGTGAACCACCTCCCTTGGTAGAAGCCCCCGAACCCGATGGAAGGGACTGCGTCGATGAACAACTGAATGTCCTCAGGGAGGGACAAGAAGTCGTCGTAAAAGAATGAAATGCAGTTCCAGGAGGGAATGCAGAAAATGCTTCCACAGGCGCATTTCTGACCTGCACGCCTTGTGTCCTCCGCCTTGTCCGAACTTTACCCCATCGTAGCTCTTTGTGGTGGTGAAGAATGTGTGTCCTCATTCATTCCGACAGCTCCACCACAGTTGACATTAACAAGGGGAGGTCCCGTTCCTGCAAAAACTCACCCTCGTGTCCGTTCAAAATCAGTTCGTTGTCCGGGACGTGAGCCACTCTAACTCAATAGCTGACTCTCTCTCTCGGTTCGATTTTCAGGAATTCAGACGCTTGGCGCCAAATTCTGACCTCTACCCCATCCCGGTTCCTCTATTTTCAGCGACAGTCTTCACCTTGGCGATCCCACGCTCCTCCACCTCGTGGCCGCTTGGCGTAAAGCCATCCTCAATGCTCTCTCTCCTGGCTCCCTGTTGTCATATCTAACCGGCTGGAACGATTCAAAGACATCTCCACCAACCGCAGCTTCATATCTTTCTGTCACCACTCCAGGGGAATCCACGTCTCCTCCATTCAAACGTATCTCGCCGGAGTCAATTTCTTTTACAAACTTGCGTCCAGCAGCAACCCTCCGTCGCTACCTCACAGCCGCTGCTGTGCTTAAAGGACTGAAAAAGTCTGAACCTCGTTCCCCATCGCGGCGTCTTCCCCTCACGTGCGACCTACTCCGTATGTGCATCTGCACCATACACTCAGGATACTCGTCTTCGGCGGTGGATCTTACCCTAGAATGCATCTTCCTGCTGGCTTTTTTCGGGTTCCTCCGCTGCTCACAATTGACCCCAACCTCCTCAAAGTTCAATCACTCTATCCGCCTATTTCGCCCTGTGCACAATAAACAGACCCAAATGGCATTGCTTATTAAAAGAAGATATTACAGCCCAAATGTGAATGTGATGCATCATTAGAAAGCATAGGCCTTATAGTTTCTGCAGATGTGCGTATGAACACTGTCAGGGCTTCAGAACTTACACTACAGAAGCCCAGACATACAAAATACATCCGGCTTATCTCCTCTTTCGTTCTCCACCCTCTCATTCCGCATCGGCGCAGCCACTTCCGCAGCTGGAGCCGGCATACCTGACAACGCTATCCAGGCTTAGGGTTAGCCCGCCCCTTTTCCCCCAGAAGCCTATTTCTACCTGTTTATTCTAGCATCACCATTTGTTTCTGCACTCTCAACCCCACCCTTTCCCCCCAATTAACTTTCTGTCTTTTAGTCCTAACACACTTCAACATCTCCATCGGGGGGGTCCCGAATCGGCTGGAACGCCGACATGAGCCCCCCGACATGAGCCCCCGACATGAGCCCCCCGACATGAGCCCCCGACATGAGCCCCCCCGACATGAGCCCCCGACATGAGCCCCCCGACATGAGCCCCCGACATGAGCCCCCCGACATGAGCCCCCGACATGAGCCCCCCCGACATGAGCCCCCGACATGAGCCCCCCGACATGAGCCCCCGACATGAGCCCCCGACATGAGCCCCCCCGACATGAGCCCCCGACATGAGCCCCCCGACATGAGCCCCCGACATGAGCCCCCCGACATGAGCCCCCGACATGAGCCCCCCGACATGAGCCCCCGACATGAGCCCCCCGACATGAGCCCCCCGACATGAGCCCCCCGACATGAGCCCCCGACATGAGCCCCCGACATGAGCCCCCCAACATGAGCCCCCGACATGAGCCCCCCGACATGAGCCCCCGACATGAGCCCTCCCGACATGAGCCCCCGACATGAGCCCCCCGACATGAGCCCCCGACATGAGCCCCCGACATGAGCCCCCCGACATGATCCCCCGACATGATCCCCCGACATGATCCCCCGACATGATCCCCCGACATGAGCCCCCGACATGAGCCCCCCGACATGAGCCCCCGACATGAGCCCCCCGACATGATCCCCCGACATGAGCCCCCCGACATGAGCCCCCGACATGAGCCCCCGACATGAGCCCCCCGACATGAGCCCCCCAACATGAGCCCCCGACATGAGCCCCCCAACATGAGCCCCCGACATGAGCCCCCGACATGAGCCCCCCGACATGAGCCCCCCGACATGATCCCCCGACATGATTCCCCCCAACATGGGCCCCCCGACATGATCCCCCGATATGAGCCCCCCCCGACATGAGCCCCCGACATGATCCCCCGACATGAGCCCCCCCGACATGAGCCCCCGACATGATCCCCCGACATGAGCCCCCCGACATGAGCCCCCCGACATGAGCCCCCGACATGATCCCCCCGACATGAGCCCCCGACATGAGCCCCCGACATGATCCCCCCGACATGAGCCCCCCGACATGAGCCCCCGACATGAGCCCCCCCGACATGAGCCCCCCGACATGAGCCCCCGACATGAGCCCCCCGACATGAGCCCCCGACATGAGCCCCCGACATGAGCCCCCCGACATGAGCCCCCCGACATGATCCCCCGACATGAGCCCCCCCGACATGGGCCCCCCGACATGATCCCCCGACATGAGCCCCCCCGACATGAGCCCCGGACATGAGCCCCCGATATGAGCCCCCGATATGAGCCCCCGACATGATTCCCCGACATGAGCCCCCGACATGAGCCCCCGACATGAGCCCCCGACATGATTCCCCGACATGAGCCCCCGACATGAGCCCCCGACATGAGCCCCCCGACATGATCCCCCGACATGAGCCCCCCGACATGAGCCCCCCGACATGAGCCCTCGACATGATCCCCCCGACATGAGCCCCCGACATGAGCCCCCCGACATGAGCCCCCGACATGATCCCCCGACATGAGCCCCCCGATATGAGCCCCCGACATGATCCCTCGACATGAGCCCCCCGACATGAGCCCCCGACATGAGCCCCCCGACATGAGCCCCCCGACATGATCCCCCGACATGAGCCCCCCCGACATGGGCCCCCCGACATGATCCCCCGATATGAGCCCCCGACATGAGCCCCCGACCTGATCCCCCGACATGAGCCCCCCCGACATGAGCCCCCGACATGAGCCCCCGATATGAGCCCCCGATATGAGCCCCCGACATGATTCCCCGACATGAGCCCCCGACATGAGCCCCCGACATGAGCCCCCGACATGATTCCCCGACATGAGCCCCCGACATGAGCCCCCGACATGAGCCCCCCGACATGATCCCCCGACATGAGCCCCCCGACATGAGCCCCCCGACATGAGCCCTCGACATGATCCCCCCGACATGAGCCCCCGACATGAGCCCCCGACATGAGCCCCCGACATGATCCCCCGACATGAGCCCCCCTGACATGAGCCCCCGACATGATCCCCCCGACATGAGCCCCCGACATGAGCCCCCCGACATGAGCCCCCGACATGATCCCCCGACATGAGCCCCCGAACATGGGTTTGGGATTCCTCTAGTTTCTCATGTTCCTTTTCCGGGATGTTTCCATCCCATGATGCATTGCAATGTCCACCACCACGGCTTTCCTCTGACCCTTGAGACCACCACTATGTCCGGTTGGTTCTCCATTACCATTCTGTCTGTATCTGGAAGTCCCAGAGGACCTTGGCTCGGTCGTTCTCCATCTTTGGAGGTGTTTCCCACTTTGTCCTTGGGGTCTCCAGCTCGTGCTCTGCACAGATGTTTCTTACACTATGTCAGCTCCTGGTGATGGAGCTCCATGTGTGCTGTCCCTGCAGCATCTGCACCTGCAGTTATGTGTGGGATGGTCTTAGGGCCCTTTGCACAGCCTACACCTTGGGTCTTGTCTGTTGTGGTAGATCTGGGCCTCTATTGAGCTGGTGTTAAGGTCCTGCTCCTGTCCTGCCATGATCAGGGCCTCTGTCCTTCAGACCGGCTCTTTCTAAGCATTGGTAGGATTTCGTGGTATCAGCGACTTCAGTTATGTTCCGGTGGTACATCCCATGTAGGGGCGTGTACTCCCATGTAGGGGCGTGTCCTCCCATGTAGGGGTGTGTCCTCCCATGTAGGGGCGTGTCCTCCCATGTATGGGCGTGTCCTCCCATGATGGTCCCTCCGTCACCTCATCATCCTCTGTTCCTCATTGTCTGAGACATTCACTGAGCACGTCCTCTGTAGGAGCCTTGTCCTTGATGTACTCATGGATCTTAGACGTTTCGTCCTGGACAGTGGCTCTCACACTCACTAGTCCCGCCTCCTTCTTTACGGCAGTGTACAGTCTCAGGGTGCTAGTGTACAGTCTCAGGGTGCTAGTGTACAGTCTCAGGGTGCTAGTGTACAGTCTCAGGGTGCTAGTGTACAGTCTCAGGGTGCTAGTGTCCAGTCTCAGGGTGCTAGTGTAGGGATTTGGGAGTGAACCCTCCATGATCAGGAGCTTTCATGTCTTAACATCTGTGGTCTGTATCTCCTCCTTTGGCCATCTGATTATTCCTGCAGGGTCTGATCACTGGCAGGGCGTGGCAGGGTCGGATCACTGGCAGGGCGTAGCTGTTTTATGCCCCGGACTTGTTCTTTCAATTGAGCTGCTTCTGAGGACTTGCCTCGCTCGTTGTAGATATTTGGCCGTAGCTGCTTTCCTTGTTTCCTCTTCGTTGCCATTTGCCTGTGGGATTCCCAGGTCCTTGTAACTGTCCTCAATGTCTGCTATTCTTCCTTCTGGGAGTGAGACCTCCTCTGTGTGGACCACCTTCCCTCTGTGTGGACCACCTTCCCTCTGTGTGGACCACCTTCCCTCTGTGTGGACCAGCTTCCCTCTGTGTGGACCAGCTTCCCTCTGTGTGGACCACCTTCCCTCTGAGTGGACCACCTTCCTTCTGTGTGGACCACCTTCCCTCTGTGTGGACCAGCTTCCCTCTGTGTGGACCAGCTTCCCTCTGTGTGGACCACCTTCCTTCTGTGTGGACCACCTTCCCTCTGTGTGGATCACCTTCCCTCTGTGTGGACCAGCTTCCCTCTGTGTAGACCACCTTCCCTCTGTGTGGACCACCTTCCCTCTGAGTGGACCACCTTCCTTCTGTGTGGACCACCTTCCCTCTGTGTGGACCACCTTCCCTCTGTGTGGACCACCTTCCCTCTGAGTGGACCACCTTCCTTCTGTGTGGACCACCTTCCCTCTGTGTGGACCAGCTTCCCTCTGTGTGGACCAGCTTCCCTCTGTGTGGACCACCTTCCTTCTGTGTGGACCACCTTCCCTCTGTGTGGATCACCTTCCCTCTGTGTGGACCAGCTTCCCTCTGTGTGGACCAGCTTCCCTCTGTGTGGACCAGCTTCCCTCTGTGTGGACCACCTTCCCTCTGTGTGGACCACCTTCCCTCTGTGTGGACCACACTTCTCTCGTCCCATTGACATTCAGATTTCTGAGCTGTAGATCCTGGTGGTGTGGATCAGGGAGTGAATGTCCCGCTCGCTCTTAGCATCCAGCGTGACCATTCCTGAGTCATATCCATAGCCAGTCTTGTTGATTGTTTGGCTGAGATGGTTCAGACCTCTGCAGAACAGCAGTGAGGGGGTTCAGACCTCTGCAGAACAGCAGTGAGGGGGTTCAGACCTCTGCAGAACAGCAGTGAGGGGGTTCAGACCTCTGCAGAACAGCAGTGGGGGGGTTCAGACCGCTGCAGAACAGCAGTGGGGGGTTCAGACCTCTACAGAACAGCAGTGGGGGGGTTCAGACCTCTGCAGAACAGCAGTGGGGGGTTCAGACCTCTGCAGAACAGCAGTGAGGGGGTTCAGACCTCTGCAGAACAGCAGTGGGGGGGTTCAGACCTCTGCAGAACAGCAGTGGGGGGTTCAGACCTCTACAGAACAGCAGTGAGGGGGTTCAGACCTCTGCAGAACAGCAGTGGGGGGTTCAGACCTCTGCAGAACAGCAGTGAGGGGGTTCAGACCTCTGCAGAACAGCAGTGGGGGGGTTCAGACCTCTGCAGAACAGCAGTGGGGGGTTCAGACCTCTACAGAACAGCAGTGAGGGGGTTCAGACCTCTGCAGAACAGCAGTGGGGGGTTCAGACCTCTGCAGAACAGCAGTGAGGGGGTTCACACCTCTGCAGAACAGCAGTGGGGGGGTTCAGACCTCTGCAGAACAGCAGTGGGGGGTTCAGACCTCTACAGAACAGCAGTGAGGGGGTTCAGACCTCTGCATCTCATTAGAGAGTGTTTAGAAGCGGGCGAGTACGTTGCTTGAATAAAAAAAGTTTCTTTGTTGTATGTATTGGGTTGAATTCAGTTCCAAAATCAGTGTGATAGTACCCACTGCTAGCAATAGCGTCACCACTTTCTGTGGGCATTTTCTTGTCGGTTTGACATGTTTTCATCATTACTGTAGTACTATGATCTCAACTCCGCAAAATCTGTTTGTAATTCTTATTAAAGCCCCAAGCCTATACCAGGCATCCATCTTGTTCAGTTACTTTAGGAAGGACAGAACCTCACTAACGCATAAGGAAAATGCTTGATGCTGATGCCCTTCCCTCACTGGTAGACTGATAGACTGAGATGTCTGGAATGATGGATGTGAGCGCAGAAGGACTGGGCCCTGCAGGAGAACAGGATTTAATTTGTAACAGAAGCATCTGTGAGACCTCCAGGGATCTACTGCTGTTCAAAGTCTGACATTACATGTGGGTGTTAACATGAAACCATCCAACTAGGCACAAGAGGCCAGGGTAAATGTGGAAGGATCCACTTTGAATTAATACATAAATAATACATAAATACAGCAATAATAAAATCGGTTTTGTTCAAATCCAAGCGCTGATATTTGCTGCATGTCCTCCCTACTCTCATTCCCATCCCACAAACTGTTCGGTCTAATCAAGTCTACTGTGACTTATATTAATACTTATGGGAAGTTTTTTTCTGTGCTTAAAAATCATGGCACATTATAATGCTAGAAACAGGAACAGGAAAAAAACTGTCGGACAGATGGTTTAAGTTCTGTTTTGTGATTTTTTTTCTTCCTTTTGAACAAAAACATATAAATATATATTTAAAAAGTAAAAATAACATAACTTTTGACTTGTCTAATTTTGACTTTAGACTTAAAATTACTTGATGGACCCATAGTATCCAATTTGTCAAGGTGTTTCTGACAATATTAACGAAACAAACATGATGAGAAAGCAACCATACTGGGGGTCGACACACACCAGATCACAAAACGGGTTTTAGCATCGTATTTCCCAACCCAAGAAAAAAGCTTCAATTAATCAAAATATATTACCCTAAGTCTGTTCTATTCTGTTTGCGTGCAGGTAAGGGAGACCTCATTGGTGCTAACCTGGCCTTGGACGACCGTGTGATCAAGACCAACGCAGACGTGAAGGCCCTGACCTACTGTGACCTCCAGTGCATTAATCTAAAGGGCCTCTACGAAGTCCTGGACCTGTACCCCGAGTACTCCCTCAGCTTTGTGCAGGACATCCAGCAAGACCTCACCTACAACCTGCGAGAGGGCCAAGAAACACAGGTGAGCGGAACAAGGGCCAGGAGGTGAGAGGGACGTGGGTCAGGAGGTGAGAGGGACAAGGACCAGGAGGTGAGAGGGACAAGGGCCAGGAGGTAAGAGGGACAAGGACCAGGAGGTGAGAGGGACAAGGGCCAGGAGGTGAGAGGGACAAGGGCCAGGAGGTAAGAGGGACAAGGACCAGGAGGTGAGAGGGACAAGGGCCAGGAGGTAAGAGGGACAAGGACCAGGAGGTGAAAGGGACGAAGGCCAGGAGGTGAGAGGGACGAGGGCCAGGAGGTGAGAGGGACGAGGGCCAGGAGGTGAGAGGGACAAGGGCCAGGAGGTGAGAGGGACAAGGGCCAGGAGGTGAGAGGGACAAGGACCAGGAGGTGAAAGGGACTAGGGCCAGGAGGTGAGAGGGACGAGGGCCAGGAGGTGAGAGGGACGTGGGTCCGGAGGTGAAAGGGACGAGGGCCAGGAGGTGAGAGGGACAAGGGCCAGGAGGTGAGAGGGACGAGGGCCAGGAGGTGAGAGGGACAAGGACCAGGAGGTGAAAGGGACTAGGGCCAGGAGGTGAGAGGGACGAGGGCCAGGAGGTGAGAGGGACGTGGGTCCGGAGGTGAAAGGGACGAGGGCCAGGAGGTGAGAGGGACAAGGACCAGGAGGTGAAAGGGACGAGGGCCAGGAGGTTTTCCTCATATTTATCCGGTCGGAGCTTTAATGTTGCTGCAAACCAAATAATGTCTGATTCAGCTGATCTGTTGTGTGGAGTTCCTCAAGGCTGTGTTTTGGGTCCCGTCTTATTTCTGCTTTATAAAATCCCCCTGGGAATGATCATTAAAGAGTTTAGTGATGTGTCCTACCACCTGTTCATGACGATATTCAGCTCTTTTAAACCTTCTGAGATCCAGAAGCTGAACTCTTTGGTCAGTTGTTTAGTGCAAATTAAACAATGGCTGAGTAAAAACTCTGCAGCTAAAAACAGACAAAACAGAAACTCTGATTATTGCCCCTGATGATGTCATTCCAGGAATAAAGCAGTATTTGGGTGATTTAGGCAAGACTGTAAAACCAAGTCTGAGAAACTTGGGTGTTGTCTTTGACAAAGACATGTCTTTAGAGCTCTAAAGACATGTCTTTGTCAAAGACATGTCTTTAGAGCACCACTCCAGCTGTTGACGAGGAACTGTTTCTTTCAGTTGAGGAAAATCTCTAAACTCTGGATAATGGTGTCTCAAAATGACCTGGAACTTATAATTCATGCCTTTGTGTCTCACGTTTAGACTACTGTAATAGCTTGTTTTCCTGTCTTAACAAGAAGGAACTCTCTCGTCTGCAGCTGGTCCAGAACTCTGCAGCGAGGATCTTGACCCGCACAAATAGAAGGGCCCACATTTCACCCATTCTTAAAGCCCTTCACTGGAGCCGGTCTCCTACCGGATACAGTTTACAATTCTTGTTCTGACTTTTAGAGCTTTAAATGGTCAGATCCCTCTCTACATCAGCGATCTGATTAAACCGTACACTCCCTCTCGCTCACTGAGGTCTTTGGACCAGAAACTGTTGGTTCCTCGCACTCGTTTTCAGACCAGAGGAGACGGATCCTTCCAGGCTGTTCCAGACTCTGGAACCATCTTCCGCTCTCCCTACGGTCACAGGACTCTGTTGTTGCTTTTAAGGGTCAGCTCAAAACCTTTTTATTCAGTCGGGCCTTTTAATGACAGTTACTTTAGGGACTGAATTGACTGTATATTGTTGTGTATATTGTGAAGTATATTGCCCACTGTAAGTTCTTTGTGTTTTTTTATTATCTTATTCTGTGTTTTTGTGAAGCACTTTGTGACAACTGTCCGTGAAGGTGCTATACAAATTAAAATTGACTTACTTACTTACTTACTGTGTGGGATCAAGTGCTTAGGGGTGTGTCTAGAGAGCGATCTGTTTCAGGCTAAGAACTGGGCAGGTCTTGAGGAAAAGGTGAGCGCCCGATTGTCTCGATGGACCTGGGTCCAGCCCCAGCTGTCTTACAGGGGGAGAGTTTTGGTGGCTAATACTTTGGCTGCCTCTTGTCTCTGGCACCGGTTCACTGTGTTTTAACCTTCAGATAAAATTCAAAGGAGGCTGATGATTTCATCTGGGGAGACTTCCACTGGCTGCAGTGCTTTACCTGCCCGTGGATGAAGGGGGAGAGGGTGGACCTTTCCTCCCGTTTGGCAGCGTTTCGGCTGAGAGCTGTACAGCAGTTCCTCTATGGTCCTCGGTGGGACCATAGAGGTGGGTTGACTTGAGAACTGAACAAGGGTGTAAGTAAGAAACTGGGGTGAGGTCTGAGCGGGTGCTGCAGAGACTGTTGCAGAAGGTGCAGTGTGGACTCCTAGTGCGTTTCAGAGATTAACTGGGCCTTTATGGACTTCTCCCACCAAACCGGCTGGCGTCTTTCCCCTCTATGTCTGTGAGGGCTGCTGGAGGGGCACAAGTCCACAACGGAGGCCTTCTAACCTTTGACACCCCTGAATGTTTGAGTCCCAGGAGTACCACTATCGCATTTCCACCAAAGTCTTTCACAAAGCCGCTCTGGCCGGTGTACCTGAGTCCGGGTGATTGAGGCCCCAGGCTCCTCCCCGCGGGGCAGCTGGAGGTCCCTTTACCGCCCCCCCATAGAGAGACGCTGTGCGGACCTCCAGTGGAAGGTGGTGCATGGGGCCGTGGCCACCAACAGACATGTGGCAGGCTTTGACCCAAGATGGGACAGCCACTGTGTCTCCTGTCATCAGGAGGAGACACTGGAACATCTGTGGCTGTCCGGCCCACGGCCCGTTCCCCTTTTTGCACTCCTGCAACTTTAGCTCCAGAGACTGTGCCAAACCCCATCCAGGGAGCGCTTTGTGTTTGGACCTAAGAATTCTCCAGCACCAGCAATTCTAACAAACTTTTTACTGGGTCAGACCAAAATGAGCATCTGGCTCACTCAGAGGAACCAAGCAGCTGGGTCGGGCTGCTCGGATCCTGTGGAACTTTTAAACAAACTGATCACAGCACGACTCAGACTTGAACATGTGTACTGCACCCTGAAGGGGGCGCTAGAGGAGTTTTGGGGGAAACAGGACTGATTATGTTTGACTGATGTGAGTGTAAAGTCTCTATCTCCCTCTCTGTCTCTCTCTGTGGTAACTTTTAGTGATGGGCGAACTGATACCTAAAGATGTATCAATACAAATATATGCAAACTATATGAATACTAAAAATGTATCCAAACATTTTAATAATAAAATCCCTTTAATTTAATTTAAAGTTGCTAGTCTCAACTAAACACTATTGGGTAACAAACAGATTTGTGACGTCTGAAACAAGCAAAACTTCAATGTTACAATAAGTCCAATATTTGCACCTCAAAAAGTGAAACAGAAAAATGTTTTTCTGTGAAACACAATTAGTTGCAAACTTATCACTTTACTGTAATTTCTAATATTCTTATATATGCATAACTCTTGGATCTTAGGTTTGGGGGTTATCGGCTTTGAGTCGCTGGGCCATGTGGACCATGAGAAACGCCAGATGTTTTTTGACCTTGGACAACCAAAACAAAAGAGAAATTATTATATTGAAATCCTTAGTAAATGTGCTGTGCCCTACAGTGTGCAGAGAAGTGGAACGGGGGCCTGGTGCAGGGTTTTCCACCCCTGGTGGTGGCCCAGGTGGACCGAGCAGAGGACGGAGGCGATGGGGTCCCATCCCAAAACGGGACATCCCATAGAAAAGCAGAGGACATGTCCCTGAGTATGCTGGATCCAGCCAACCTCAGGTAAGGTCAAGTTAAACTTTACTGTCCCAATGGCCCTCAGAACAATGGCCCTCAGATCCATGACCCTTAGAACCATGGCCCTCAGAACCATGACCCTCAGAACCATGACCCTCAGAACCATGACCCTCAGAACAATGGCCCTCAGAACCATGGCCCTCAGAACCATGACTCTCAGAACCATGACCCTCAGAACCATGGCCCTCAGAACCATGACCCTCAGATCAATGGCCCTCAGATCCATGACCCTCAGATCCATGACCCTCAGAACCATGACCCTCAGAACCATGACCCTCAGATCCATGACCCTCAGAACCATGACCCTCAGAACCATGACTCTCAGAACCATGACCCTCAGAACCATCACCCTCAGAACCATGACTCTCAGATCCATGACCCTCAGAACCATGACCCTCAGAACCATCACCCTCAGAACCATGACTCTCAGAACCATGACTCTCAGATCCATGACCCTCAGAACCATGACCCTCAGAACCATCACCCTCAGAACCATGACTCTCAGAACCATGACCCTCAGATCCATGACCCTCAGAACCATGACCCTCAGAACCATGACCCTCAGAACCATCACCCTCAGAACCATGACTCTCAGAACCATGACCCTCAGATCCATGACCCTCAGAACCATGACCCTCAGATCCATGACCCTCAGATCCATGACCCTCAGAACCATGACCCTCAGAACCATGACCCTTAGATCCATGACCCTCAGATCCATGACCCTTAGAACCATGGCCCTCAGAACCATGACCCTCAGAACCATGACCCTCAGAACCATGGCCCTCAGAACCATGACCCTCAGAACCATGGCCCTCAGAACCATGACCCTCAGAACCATGACCCTCAGAACCATGGCCCTCAGAACCATCACCCTCAGAACCATGACCCTCAGATCCATGACCCTCAGAACCATGACCCTCAGATCCATGACCCTCAGATCCATGACCCTCAGATCCATGACCCTCAGAACCATGGCCCTCAGATCAATGGCCCTCAGATCCATGACCCTCAGAACCATGACCCTCAGATCAATGGCCCTCAGATCCATTACCCTCAGATCCATGACCCTCAGAACCATGACCC
Organism: Eucyclogobius newberryi; assembly: GCF_026437365.1. Classification (NCBI taxonomy): domain Eukaryota; kingdom Metazoa; phylum Chordata; class Actinopteri; order Gobiiformes; family Gobiidae; genus Eucyclogobius; species Eucyclogobius newberryi. Next base: position 1,092,520 of record NW_027315790.1, read on the forward strand.
TCAGAACCATGACCCTCAGATCAATGGCCCTCAGAACCATGGCCCTCAGATCCATTACCCTCAGATCCATGACCCTCAGAACCATGACCCTCAGAACAATGGCCCTCAGATCCATGACCCTCAGATCCATGACCCTCAGAACCACGACCCTCAGAACAATGACCTTCAGATCAATGGCCCTCAGATCAATGGCCCTCAGATCCATGACCCTCAGAACCACGACCCTCAGAACCATGGCCCTCAGAACCATGGTGGTCCTCAGATCTAGTTTCATGATATGTTCTGTTAATAAAACCATTTATCCATAGTTTTACGGCGTTCATGGCACTTCGGCTTGTTCACATCACCTACACATGCTGATTGGTCTGGACGGTTACCGTGCTGACCAATCAGCGCATGATCTGTGCTATAGCAGCATGCTAGAGCGTAGCCAAAGCTTAAAATGAGTTGTAAATCCATCCATCTTCTACCACTTTATCCGGGGTCGCGGGGGCAGCAGTCTAACCAGGGACTGCCAGACTTCCTCCTCCCCAGACACTTCCTCCAACTCCTCCGGGGGGATCCCGAGGCGTTCCCAGGCCAGCCGAGAGACATAATCTCTCCAGCGTTGTAAATGCAAGTAAAACATGAGAAAAGGTTAATGACCCGAATATAGGTAAAACATTGCAGCTACAGTATATCCCACATTTCTGCTGTTGGTGCCCTGTCCGCCGAACTTCAGCAGTTTTTCTTTACATTGCGCTCTAAGGAAAAAGGCTTTCTGGATCGCACACATTTTTTCACTGCAGTACCAATGGACTGGCCAGTGGGGCCGCAATCGACATGTTTATCTGAGTGATACCATATCCAGATAATATAATAGATATTAGACTCAAATGGGTTTTACCTTTCAGCGACCTGGAGCGGGTGATCCGTGCTTTATCTCTGCACATCTTGACTTCTGTAATGCACTGTACACTGGGATCAGCCAAGCTAACAAGCTAACAGGCTAACCTGTCACGCTTAGTTAGTTCAAAATTCCGCAGCACGTCTTTTAACTGGCCCACATGTCATAGAGAACATATTACACCTGTTTTATCCTCTCTGCACTGGCTCCTCGTTCGTTTTAGAGTTGAAAAGTTCCTGTTTGTTTTTAAAGTGCTTCATGGACTGGCCCCGTGTTCAGACCAAAAAATCATTAAAATCACAGAGAAATTACAGCACAAAACAATTTAAGACATAAAAGAGAAGAGTGCAAAGAAAAATCCTTTCAGTCACATGCTAAAGGAAACTGTTTTTATCTTAGATTTGAACATTGTCAGTGTATTGTTTTATTGTTTTGTACATATTTTACCTATTACATATTACATATTGTACTCTGTGCAGCTCTTTTTAGGCTTTGTGTTGGTAAAATATGCTGTACAGATTAAAATTCTATAAATCTGTTTAATGCACATTTGTCATAGTGTCATGTGCACATCTGCAGAAACTAGAAGGCCTAAGCTTTCCCATGATGCATCACACTCACATGTGGAACGTAAGATGCTCTTTTAATAAGCAATGACATTTGGGTCCAACCATTGTGCACAGGGCCAAAGAGGCTGATGGTAACAGGTTAAATCTATTTAGCTTGGCTAATGGATGCATTGCGCTACTTTTGTGTTTTCTTGGAAAGGAAGGTCCTAAAATATTGTTATCTAAATGTACAGACATGACTGATGCTGTCTTTATCCTTCAGGATTGTTGACGGAACAGAGGACATCGCAGGGACAGGAGCCTTCTGCTTTTCCTCTCCTCGGGCCTGTCCTATGAGGCCTTCCAGCTCCACAGCCCCCTCATCAGGTAGCACAGGTTCTTCTACTAGTACCAGCACTAGTACCAGCACTAGTACCAGCACTAGTACCACCACAAGTACCACCACTAGTACCATCATGAGTACCACCACTAGTACCACCACTAGTACCACCACTAGTACCAGCACTAGTACCAGCACTAGTACCACCACTAGTACCATCATGAGTACCACCACTAGTACCACCACTAGTACCACCACTAGTACCAGCACTAGTACCACCACTAGTACCAGCACTAGTACCACCACAAGTACCACCACTAGTACCATCATGAGTACCACCACTAGTACCACCACTAGTACCACCACTAGTACCAGCACTAGTACCACCACAAGTACCACCACTAGTACCATCATGAGTACCACCACTAGTACCACCACTAGTACCACCACTAGTACCAGCACTAGTACCACCACTAGTACCACCACTAGTACCACCACTAGTACCAGCACTAGTACCAGCACTAGTACCAGCACTAGTACCAGCATGAGTACCACCACTAGTACCACCACTAGTACCAGCACTAGTACCACCACTAGTACCACCACTAGTACCACCACTAGTACCACCACTAGTACCAGCACTAGTACCACCACTAGTACCAGAACTAGTACCAGCACTAGTACCACCACTAGTACCACCACTAGTACCACCACTAGTACCAGCACTAGTACCACTACTACCACTAGTACCAGCATGAGTACCACCACTAGTACCACCACTAGTACCAGCATGAGTACCACCACTAGTACCACCACTAGTACCAGCACTAGTACCAGCACTAGTACCACCACTAGTACCACCACTAGTACCAGCACTAGTACCAACACCCGTACCACCACTAGTACCAGCACTAGTACCACCACTAGTACCAGCACTAGTACCAGCACTAGTACCACCACTAGTACCAGCATGAGTACCACCACTAGTACCACCACTAGTACCAGCACTAGTACCAGCACTAGTACCAGCACTAGTACCACCACTAGTACCAGAACTAGTACCAGCACTAGTACCACCACTAGTACCACCACTAGTACCACCACTAGTACCAGCACTAGTACCACTACTACCACTAGTACCAGCATGAGTACCACCACTAGTACCACCACTAGTACCAGCATGAGTACCACCACTAGTACCACCACTAGTACCACCACTAGTACCACCACTAGTACCAGCACTAGTACCAACACTAGTACCACCACTAGTACCAGCATGAGTACCACCACTAGTACCAGCACTAGTACCAGCACTAGTACCAGCACTAATACCACCACTAGTACCAGCACTAGTACCAGCACTAGTACCACCACTAGTACCAGCACTAGTACCAGCATGAGTACCACCACTAGTACCACCACTAGTACCAGCACTAGTACCAGCACTAGTACCAGCATGAGTACCACCACTAGTACCACCACTAGTACCAGCATGAGTACCACCACTAGTACCACCACTAGTACCAGCACTAGTACCAGCACTAGTACCAACACTAGTACCACCACTAGTACCAGCATGAGTACCATCACTAGTACCACCACTAGTACCACCACTAGTACCACCACTAGTACCATCACTAGTACCACCACTAGTACCACCACTAGTACCACCACTAGTACCAGCACTAGTACCACCACTAGTACCACCACTAGTACCAGCACTAGTACCACCACTAGTACCATCATGAGTACCACCACTAGTACCACCACTAGTACCACCACTAGTACCACCACTAGTACCATCATGAGTACCACCACTAGTACCAGCACTAGTACCACCACTAGTACCATCATGAGTACCACCACTAGTACCACCACTAGTACCACCACTAGTACCACCATGAGTACCACCACTAGTACCACCACTAGTACCATCATGAGTACCACCACTAGTACCACCACTAGTACCAGCACTAGTACCAGCATGAGTACCACCACTATTACCACCACTAGTACCACCACTAGTACCAGCACTAGTACCACCACTAGTACCACCACTAGTACCAGCATGAGTACCACCACTAGTACCAGCACTAGTACCACCACTAGTACCATCATGAGTACCACCACTAGTACCAGCACTAGTACCAGCACTAGTACCAGCACTAGTACCAGCACTAGTACCACCACTAGTACCACCACTAGTACCACCACTAGTACCAGCATGAGTACCACCACTAGTACCAGCACTAGTACCACCACTAGTACCATCATGAGTACCACCACTAGTACCACCACTAGTACCAGCACTAGTACCAGCACTAGTACCAGCACTAGTACCACCACTAGTACTATCATGAGTACCACCACTAGTACCAGAATGAGTACCACCACTAGTACCACCACTAGTACCACCACTAGTACCACCACTAGTACCACCACTAGTACCACCACTAGTACCAGCATGAGTACCACCACTAGTACCAGCACTAGTACCACCACTAGTACCAGCACTAGTACCAGCACTAGTACCACCACTAGTACCAGCACTAGTACCACCACTAGTACCAGCACTAGTACCAGCACTAGTACCAGCACTAGTACCAGCACTAGTACCACCACTAGTACCAGCACTAGTACCAGCACTAGTACCACCACTAGTACCACCACTAGTACCATCATGAGTACCACCACTAGTACCACCACTAGTACCAGCACTAGTACCACCACTAGTACCAGCACTAGTACCACCACTAGTACCACCACTAGTACCAGCACTAGTACCACCACTAGTACCACCACTAGTACCAGCACTAGTACCACCACTAGTACCAGCACTAGTACCACCACTAGTACCATCATGAGTACCACCACTAGTACCACCACTAGTACCACCACTAGTACCAGCACTAGTACCACCACTAGTACCAGCACTAGTACCACCACTAGTACCAGCACTAGTACCACCACTAGTACCAGCACTAGTACCAGCACTAGTACCATCATGAGTACCACCACTAGTACCACCACTAGTACCAGCACTAGTACCATCATGAGTACCACCACTAGTACCACCACTAGTACCACCACTAGTACCATCATGAGTACCACCACTAGTACCACCACTAGTACCACCACTAGTACCACCACTAGTACCATCATGAGTACCACCACTAGTACCACCACTAGTACCAGCACTAGTACCACCACTAGTACCACCACTAGTACCAGCACTAGTACCACCACTAGTACCATCACTAGTACCACCACTAGTACCATCATGAGTACCACCACTAGTACCACCACTAGTACCACCACTAGTACCAGCACTAGTACCAGCATGAGTACCACCACTAGTACCACCACTAGTACCATCACTAGTACCATCATGAGTACCACCACTAGTACCACCACTAGTACCACCACTAGTACCACCACTAGTACCAGCACTAGTACCACCACTAGTACCATCACTAGTACCACCACTAGTACCATCATGAGTACCACCACTAGTACCACCACTAGTACCACCACTAGTACCAGCACTAGTACCACCACTAGTACCAGCACTAGTACCACCACTAGTACCACCACTAGTACCAGCACTAGTACCAGCACTAGTACCAGCACTAGTACCACCACTAGTACCAGCACTAGTACCATCATGAGTACCACCACTAGTACCACCACTAGTACCAGCACTAGTACCACCACTAGTACCAGCACTAGTACCAGCACTAGTACCAGCACTAGTACCACCAAGCTTAAAATGGGTGGAGCTTTTCTTTGGTCAGAAGGTGTTCCGCTTTTGTTTCCCCTCCAGTTTTGAAGGAGGTGGTAGTCTCTGGTTTGATCACATTTGGAATACTGAGCTGATTTATCCAGGCTTCAAGTAGTCCAAAACAAGACTGCTGGGCTCGTGCTAAGGTCTCCATACTCTATCAGGGTCACTGAGATAAACCGAACATAGTCTTGCCCACTGCTTAAGGAAAAAAGTATAACCTACTAATGTAAGATAAGATAAGATGAGATAAGATGAGATAAGATGAGATAAGATGAGATAAGATACAGAGGGAAAGGACAGATAACTTATAGGAAGTTTAAAAAACACTCTTAATAGAAGAACTCTTATCAAACAAAAACTCTTATTAACAAAACTCCTGTAAACAGGACCTCTCATCTCTTAATAGGGAATGGAGGGAAGAAAACTAAAATAAAGATAAAATAAAATAATAATATTATTCGTCGCTGAAGCCATTGCGAGTGTCTGCTTTCTTGCGTAAAAGTACAACATGTGTGTAACAGTACTACATGTGTGTAAGTCTAAAGAATAAAGCCTAAAGAATAAAGTCTAAAGAATAAAGTCTAAAGAATAATAATTATAATGCCCCAGTAATTTCAATGGGGAAAAAGTACTAATACTTTTGAAAATACTGCAAAAAGTACAAGTTGTTCAAATGTCAAAATTAATAGCACACGTAATACTGTGAAAGCTATCGTAATGAGGTATAACTTGTTGAAATCGGTTAAAGTAAAGGACACTCAATACAAATAGCTGGCATAAGACAAATAATACTAACAATAATGGTAAAGTAAACACTCTTATTTACATCAGTTATATGCACATGAATATGAATATGACATTAATTGTGTGTGAGTATGACAGTATTGCACAAGGGTATGACAGTATTACACATGAGTATGACAGTATTGCACATGGGTATGACAGTATTGCACATGAATATGACGGTATTGCACATGGGTATGTCAGTATTGCACATGGGTATGACAGTATTGCACATGGGTATGAAAGTATTGCACATGGGTATGACAGTATTGCACATGGGTATGTAAGTATTGCACATAGGTATGACAGTATTGCACATGGGTATGACAGTATTGCACATGGGTATGTAAGTATTGCACATGGGTATGACAGTATTGCACATGGGTATGTCAGTATTGCACATAGGTATGAAAGTATTGCACATGGGTATGACAGTATTGCACATGGGTATGTAAGTATTGCACATGGGTATGACAGTATTGCACATGGGTATGACAGTATTGCACATGGGTATGTAAGTATTGTACATGGGTATGACAGTATTGCACATGGGTATGTAAGTATTGCACATGAGTATGACAGTATTGCACATGGGTATGACAGTATTGCACATGGGTATGTTAGTATTGCACATGGGTATGTCAGTATTGCACATGGGTATGTAAGTATTGCACATGGGTATGACAGTATTGCACATGGGTATGACAGTATTGCACATGGGTATGTAAGTATTGCACATGGGTATAACAGTATTGCACATGGGTATGTAAGTATTGCACATGGATATGACAGTGTTGCACATGGGTATGACAGTATTGCACATGGGTATGTAAGTATTGCACATGGGTATGACAGTATTGCACATGGGTATGACAGTATTGCACATGGGTATGTCAGTATTGCACATGGGTATGACAGTATTGCACATGGGTATGTCAGTATTGCACATGGGTATGTAAGTATTGCACATGGGTATGACAGTATTGCACATGGGTATGACAGTATTGCACATGGATATGACAGTATTGCACATGGTTATGACAGTATTGCACATGGGTATGTAAGTATTGCATATGGGTATGACAGTTTTGCACATGGGTATGTCAGTATTGCACATGGGTATGACAGTATTGCACATGGGTATGTAAGTATTGCACATGGGTATGACAGTATTGCACATGGGTATGTAAGTATTGCACATGGGTATGACAGTATTGCACATGGGTATGACAGTATTGCACATGGGTATGACAGTATTGCACATGGGTATGTTTGTTCTAAAGTGTGACAGCAGCAGAAGGACAGACTGTGAAACGTCTCCTTCACACACAGAGGGTGGATCAGTCACTGAAGCTGCTCTCCAGAGTGGACAGAGTGTCCTGCAGGGGACAGAGTGTCCTGCAGGGGGCAACACTCATGGTCCAGCGTAGATGTGAGTTTAGCCAGGACCCTTCTGTCCTCCACCTCCTGCACCGAGTCCAGAGCACAGCCCAGGACGGAGCTTTGTCCAGCTTCTTCCTAAATAAATATATTGTGACTGGTAAACCATATCGAGAAAATGAAATATGTTGATCAAACTCATTCCCTTTGCACTCAGTGGGTTTATAGAGCAGATTTGATTGTACCACGTCCAAAGTGTTACATTTTCAAGTCCGTTTTGTACAGAGCCACTGTACTTTGAAGTGAAATGCCCAAAGGGTTGAGAGCGCTACCAAATGTACATACCTTTAAAAAGCCACTGAAATCAATAACATGAGATACCTTTGTACTATTTATTGATATTTACAATTGTTGTATTGTTATATATGTTTTATGACATTTTTAACCAGGACCCAAGGAATACAACGAAACAAAAACAGGACCAGAGAGAGAGCAGAAGCTCAAATAAAAAATGAGTGAGAAATGAAAAGAAAGAAAAATCCAGGCAAAAATAAACCCAACCAAACGTCCATAGTCCTTCAAATTTGTCCATTTTCAGTTATAGACCGAATGTGAGTTTTTATGAATTTTAAGAATGTCCAAATTAATGTCTGTCCAGTCCCTGATTGGCCTTTTTCTCTGCTAAGAGTACGTTCCAGAGGAAACTGTTTATTGTGTCAATGGCAGGAGTCCTGAGGCTCACATACATTGTTCCAAAATCTAATGCAATGGCAATGTCAGGAATTGTCTGCAGTGCATCCTTAATTTCAGTCCAAAACTTTTGAGCAACAGGACAGGGTCTGAGTTTTCTTAAGTGTCCAGTTAAAAGTTGCCAAAAGGAAAGGACTAAGTGTGAGGTGAACTCGTCGCTTTGCAGAGATTTATAATTCTTTAATCTTTTGATTACGCCCTATATTTCTAAAACTGTTATTTTAGCTCCTAATTCTTAGCTTGCAAGTGTTATTCGTCAGTTTCTTTTTTTTCTCGCCTGAGATCATATTTTCGACCCCTGAACATCGATGAAAAGGTCCACATATGGGTATGGATACAATCGGCTCGGCAAAAAAAATCTATAAATTGGAGCTCCCGAGACCATCTGTCATGACCCGAAAAGGCCAGAAAAGAAGGAAAGAAAGCCGGCTTCAGGGGGGCATTCGCCTTCATTGAGGGCAAGAAGATCTCGGCCGAGGACCCATGACCACCCCGTGTCCCGCAGGTACTTTCACAGCCCTACAAACTATAAAATAAGACTCTTTGTCTGAAGATGCAGGACCAGTGAACCGACTGATAAACCGTATATTTTTCACGTTGCTCCAATAAGTAGCGTCTCAAAACATGTGAGCCTAGTTACCCCAGGAAAACGAGTGATAGAAATACGACCCTGTATTCACATCATTTGTTTGTATGACTATATTATCTCCAGTTAAAACAGGGCTATATACAATTAATTAGATATAGATAAATATTATTTAGAGGGGCAAATCCATAATATGAGCACAGCATAACACCGGAATCCCCCCCGCACCTTTACATTATTAATGTTGGGACACAAGTTTGGCCACGGTAATGTTCCAACGAAAAGGTTCTAAAACGATACCGGGCCTTTTATTTCTTCTTTAGAAAATGGTTCCACCTCCAACCTTTGATCCTGTTTTGGATCAAACACTGGACTTTTCGCAGGTTTTAGGCAAGAGCTCTTTTCTTTTTCAGTTTTTTAGTTTCACTATGTTAGATTTTTTTTATTTGTTGTGTCTGCCATCGCAGCCCCTGCCATCGCAGCCCCTGCCATCGCAGCCCCTGCCATCGCAGCCCCTGCCATCGCAGCCCCGCCCCTGCCATCGCAGCCCCTGCCATCGCAGCCCTGTCGCCCCTGCCATCGCAGCCCCGTCGCCCCTGGCAGTGAACACGCCCATGCCATGAGTTCATTCTTAACGCTCCAAAGGTCACTTTAACACTTTCCTTGCTGGTCCCAAATAGACACTAAAAAAGTGTTAATATTAAATCCCTGAGAGCTGATATGACTATTCTGAATTTGTTGTGTGGGAACAAGATAGATTCTCACAAAAATCACACGAAGTCATCGTGCTGGCAAGGTTAAAAAATGACATGAATGGAAGACGATTGCTTTTTGGTTGGTGTTTTGGTGTTCTCATTTCCCACCTCATGAGGATAGTCTGACTCATTCATTCTGCCTCGTGAGCCTGCAGGGAAGGAAGAGTCCAGTTTTTTAAATCGTACATTTCCACATCTGTCTTTGTGTCTACTGCCTTTGTAATCTTATCAGATTTCTCCCGCCATAATCACTTGGTCCATGCCACTCCTGGTCTCCTCTGGGATGGCGCCTGGGTCAGAGCTGGAGCTGGGGCTCCTGCTCGGTTTCTTAAGCATATGTTTGCTCCCACGTAGAAATATCGACTCTCCGAAGGTGAACTCGTAAAATAGACGGATAAATCACATGGATTCGACTGCAGCCCGACAGACCTGACTGAGCTAGACTTCATCCCAAAAGTGCCCTCCCCTAGAACACTTGGAGGTCTCATTTCTTTGCACTGATTTTGAGTCATTTTGAGCTCAGTTCTCAGTCATTTCTTCTGCTTCTTATCTGTGCAGGCGCTCTGGAGGTGAGCACGGCAGAGCTGGCAGCCAAAGCGGAGGAGACGAGAGGACAACTCCGGAGCCTGGGACAGCAGGTGGGACATGTCCATAACACCATAAAACATGTTATAGCATGTGGGGAGGGGCTTAGATGGACCAATGACGAGCAAAGTTCTCAAGATACTTCATGGGTTTGAACTCTGACTGTACTGTATGTCAGTCCAGGGCACCAGCAGGAGGCCGGTCCATGTTTAGTCCTGACTCTGGCACCAGCAGGAGGCCGGTCCATGTTTAGTCCTGACTCTGGCACCAGCAGGAGGCCGGTCCATGTTTAGTCCTGACTCTGGCACCAGCAGGAGGCCGGTCCATGTTTAGTCCTGACTCTGGCACCAGCAGGAGGCCGGTCCATGTTTAGTCCTGACTCTGGCACCAGCAGGAGGCCGGTCCATGTTTAGTCCTGACTCTGGCACCAGCAGGAGGCCGGTCCATGTTTAGTCCTGACTCTGGCACCAGCAGGAGGCCGGTCCATGTTTAGTCCTGACTCTGGCACCAGCAGGAGGCCGGTCCATGTTAAGTCCTGACTCTGGCACCAGCAGGAGGCCGGTCCATGTTTAGTCCTGACTCTAGCACCAGCAGGAGGCCGGTCCATGTTTAGTCCTGACTCTGGCACCAGCAGGAGGCCGGTCCATGTTTAGTCCTGACTCTAGCACCAGCAGGAGGTCGGTCCATGTTTAGTCCTGACTCTGGCACCAGCAGGAGGCCGGTCCATGTTTAGTCCTGACTCTGGCACCAGCAGGAGGCCGGTCCATGTTTAGTCCTGACTCTGGCACCAGCAGGAGGCCGGTCCATGTTTAGTCCTGACTCTGGCACCAGCAGGAGGCCGGTCCATGTTTAGTCCTGACTCTAGCACCAGCAGGAGGCCGGTCCATGTTTAGTCCTGACTCTGGCACCAGCAGGAGGCCGGTCCATGTTTAGTCCTGACTCTGGCACCAGCAGGAGGCCGGTCCATGTTTAGTCCTGACTCTGGCACCAGCAGGAGGTCGGTCCATGTTTAGTCCTGACTCTGGCACCAGCAGGAGGCCGGTCCATGTTTAGTCCTGACTCTGGCACCAGCAGGAGGCCGGTCCATGTTTAGTCCTGACTCTGGCACCAGCAGGAGGCCGGTCCATGTTTAGTCCTGACTCTGGCACCAGCAGGAGGCCGGTCCATGTTTAGTCCTGACTCTGGCACCAGCAGGAGGCCGGTCCATGTTTAGTCCTGACTCTAGCACCAGCAGGAGGCCGGTCCATGTTTAGTCCTGACTCTGGCACCAGCAGGAGGCCGGTCCATGTTTAGTCCTGACTCTGGCACCAGCAGGAGGCCGGTCCATGTTTAGTCCTGACTCTAGCACCAGCAGGAGGTCGGTCCATGTTTAGTCCTGACTCTGGCACCAGCAGGAGGCCGGTCCATGTTTAGTCCTGACTCTGGCACCAGCAGGAGGCCGGTCCATGTTTAGTCCTGACTCTGGCACCAGCAGGAGGCCGGTCCATGTTTAGTCCTGACTCTGGCACCAGCAGGAGGCCGGTCCATGTTTAGTCCTGACTCTAGCACCAGCAGGAGGCCGGTCCATGTTTAGTCCTGACTCTGGCACCAGCAGGAGGCCGGTCCATGTTTAGTCCTGACTCTGGCACCAGCAGGAGGCCGGTCCATGTTTAGTCCTGACTCTGGCACCAGCAGGAGGTCGGTCCATGTTTAGTCCTGACTCTGGCACCAGCAGGAGGCCGGTCCATGTTTAGTCCTGACTCTGGCACCAGCAGGAGGCCGGTCCATGTTTAGTCCTGACTCTGGCACCAGCAGGAGGCCGGTCCATGTTTAGTCCTGACTCTGGCACCAGCAGGAGGCCGGTCCATGTTTAGTCCTGACTCTGGCACCAGCAGGAGGCCGGTCCATGTTTAGTCCTGACTCTGGCACCAGCAGGAGGCCGGTCCATGTTTAGTCCTGACTCTGGCACCAGCAGGAGGCCGGTCCATGTTTAGTCCTGACTCTGGCACCAGCAGGAGGCCGGTCCATGTTTAGTCCTGACTCTGGCACCAGCAGGAGGTCGGTCCATGTTTAGTCCTGACTCTGGCACCAGCAGGAGGCCGGTCCATGTTTAGTCCTGACTCTGGCACCAGCAGGAGGCCGGTCCATGTTTAGTCCTGACTCTGGCACCAGCAGGAGGCCGGTCCATGTTTAGTCCTGACTCTGGCACCAGCAGGAGGCCGGTCCATGTTTAGTCCTGACTCTGGCACCAGCAGGAGGCCGGTCCATGTTTAGTCCTGACTCTGGCACCAGCAGGAGGCCGGTCCATATTTAGTCCTGACTCTGGCACCAGCAGGAGGCCGGTCCATGTTTAGTCCTGACTCTGGCACCAGCAGGAGGCCGGTCCATGTTTAGTCCTGACTCTGGCACCAGCAGGAGGCCGGTCCATGTTTAGTCCTGACTCTGGCACCAGCAGGAGGCCGGTCCATGTTTAGTCCTGACTCTGGCACCAGCAGGAGGCCGGTCCATGTTTAGTCCTGACTCTGGCACCAGCAGGAGGCCGGTCCATGTTTAGTCCTGACTCTGGCACCAGCAGGAGGCCGGTCCATGTTTAGTCCTGACTCTGGCACCAGCAGGAGGCCGGTCCATGTTTAGTCCTGACTCTGGCACCAGCAGGAGGCCGGTCCATGTTTAGTCCTGACTCTGGCACCAGCAGGAGGACGTTGATAGCACTAGCATTTTGTGTATTATGTACATTTTTTGATCTTCTCTCATTTTCCTCGTCTCTGTTTTTTGAAATGACATGCGCATCATGTCTATAGTTTACATATTTACTTCATCTCTCATATCATGTCTTATCATAAGGACTGAGGCTTCCACTGTGACAGGTGTTAGCCGCCTCCCCCCCGCTCTCTCTGTCCTTTGGCTGGCCCCGGAGGAGAACAGGAAGTGTCCCAGCATGCACCTGTACCCTGCTAATCCCCAATATCCTCTCTGAGTAACGTCCGCCGGACACCAGAGACGTCAGAGCCACGCTGGCAGATGACGGGCAGATCCATAACAAATATCAACACTCAGAGTATATACAGTCAAGTATCAATACTCGTGCAAAACTAGGAATACTTCAAATGTTCTCCATATTTTATCAAATCTTTTTTAATATATATTTTTGTAAAACATTGTTCATATTTTAAGCTTTCGGGACATATAGTTACAATTCCCCTTACTTCAAGCAGAGATTTAAAATTATGATGACCAACATGAAATATTCCATAGTTCAATTCAATTTATTTTTGAAACGCTTGACAGCAGCTGCCTCGAAAAACAGATTAGACATTGTTCATAGGGACTTGGCAATGTCCCAAGGTCCTCTGTCCTTACACCGGAGGAGGACGAGAGAGAGAACCAGTTCTTCAGGAGGAGAACCAGTTCTTCAGGAGGAGAACCAGTTCTTCAGGAGGAGAACCAGCTCTTCAGGAGGAGAACAAGCTCTTCAGGAGGAGAACCAATTCTTCAGGAGGAGAACATGCTCTTCAGGAGGAGGACAACCAGTTCTTAAGGAGGAGAACCAGTTCTTCAGGAGGAGAACCAGTTCTTCAGGAGGAGAACCAGTTCTTCAGGAGGAGAACCAGCTCTTCAGGAGGAGAACAAGCTCTTCAGGAGGAGAACCAATTCTTCAGGAGGAGAACATGCTCTTCAGGAGGAGGACAACCAGTTCTTAAGGAGGAGAACCAGTTCTTCAGGAGGAGAACCAGTTCTTCAGGAGGAGAACCAGCTCTTCAGGAGGAGGAGAACCAGTTCTTCAGGAGGAGAACCAGTTCTTCAGGAGGAGAACCAGCTCTTCAGGAGGAGAACCAGCTCTTCAGGAGGAGAACCAGTTCTTAAGGAGGAAAACCAGTTCTTCAGGAGGAGAACCAGTTCTTCAGGAGGAGAACAAGCTCTTCAGGAGGAGAACCAGCTCTTCAGGAGGAGAACCAGTTCTTCAGGAGGAGAACCAGTTCTTCAGGAGGAGAACCAGCTCTTCAGGAGGAGAACCAGCTCTTCAGGAGGAGAACCAGTTCTTCAGGAGGAGAACCAGTTCTTCAGGAGGAGAACAAGCTCTTCAGGAGGAGAACCAGCTCTTCAGGAGGAGAACCAGTTCTTCAGGAGGAGAACCAGTTCTTCAGGAGGAGAACCAGCTCTTCAGGAGGAGAACAAGCTCTTCAGGAGGAGAACAGATTCTTCAGGAGGAGAACATGCTCTTCAGGAGGAGGACAACCAGTTTTTAAGGAGGAGAACCAGTTCTTCAGGAGGAGAACCAGTTCTTCAGGAGGAGAACCAGCTCTTCAGGAGGAGAACCAGTTCTTCAGGAGGAGAACCAGCTCTTCAGGAGGAGAACCAGCTCTTCAGGAGGAGAACCAGTTATTCAGGAGGAGAACCAGCTCTTCAGGAGGAGAACCAGTTCTTCAGGAGGGGAACCAGCTCTTCAGGAGGAGAACCAGTTCTTCAGGAGGAGAACCAGCTCTTCAGGAGGAGAACCACTTCTTCAGGAGGAGAACCAGTTCTTCAGTAGGAGAACCAGCTCTTCAGGAGGAGAACCAGCTCTTAAGGAGGAGAACCAGTTCTTCAGGAGGAGAACCAGCTCTTCAGGAGGAGAACCAGCTCTTCAGGAGGAGAACCAGTTCTTCAGGAGGAGAACCAGTTCTTCAGGAGGAGAACCAGCTCTTCAGGAGGAGAACAAGCTCTTCAGGAGGAGAACCAATTCTTCAGGAGGAGAACATGCTCTTCAGGAGGAGGACAACCAGTTCTTAAGGAGGAGAACCAGTTCTTCAGGAGGAGAACCAGTTCTTCAGGAGGAGAACCAGTTCTTCAGGAGGAGAACCAGCTCTTCAGGAGGAGAACAAGCTCTTCAGGAGGAGAACCAATTCTTCAGGAGGAGAACATGCTCTTCAGGAGGAGGACAACCAGTTCTTAAGGAGGAGAACCAGTTCTTCAGGAGGAGAACCAGTTCTTCAGGAGGAGAACCAGCTCCTCAGGAGGAGGAGAACCAGTTCTTCAGGAGGAGAACCAGTTCTTCAGGAGGAGAACCAGCTCTTCAGGAGGAGAACCAGCTCTTCAGGAGGAGAACCAGTTCTTAAGGAGGAAAACCAGTTCTTCAGGAGGAGAACCAGTTCTTCAGGAGGAGAACAAGCTCTTCAGGAGGAGAACCAGCTCTTCAGGAGGAGAACCAGTTCTTCAGGAGGAGAACCAGTTCTTCAGGAGGAGAACCAGCTCTTCAGGAGGAGAACCAGCTCTTCAGGAGGAGAACCAGTTCTTCAGGAGGAGAACCAGTTCTTCAGGAGGAGAACAAGCTCTTCAGGAGGAGAACCAGCTCTTCAGGAGGAGAACCAGTTCTTCAGGAGGAGAACCAGTTCTTCAGGAGGAGAACCAGCTCTTCAGGAGGAGAACAAGCTCTTCAGGAGGAGAACAGATTCTTCAGGAGGAGAACATGCTCTTCAGGAGGAGGACAACCAGTTTTTAAGGAGGAGAACCAGTTCTTCAGGAGGAGAACCAGTTCTTCAGGAGGAGAACCAGCTCTTCAGGAGGAGAACCAGTTCTTCAGGAGGAGAACCAGCTCTTCAGGAGGAGAACCAGCTCTTCAGGAGGAGAACCAGTTATTCAGGAGGAGAACCAGCTCTTCAGGAGGAGAACCAGTTCTTCAGGAGGGGAACCAGCTCTTCAGGAGGAGAACCAGTTCTTCAGGAGGAGAACCAGCTCTTCAGGAGGAGAACCACTTCTTCAGGAGGAGAACCAGTTCTTCAGTAGGAGAACCAGCTCTTCAGGAGGAGAACCAGCTCTTAAGGAGGAGAACCAGTTCTTCAGGAGGAGAACCAGCTCTTCAGGAGGAGAACCAGCTCTTCAGGAGGAGAACCAGTTCTTCAGGAGGAGAACCAGCTCTTCAGGAGGAGAACCAGCTCTTCAGGAGGAGAACCAGTTCTTCAGGAGGAGAACCAGCTCTTCAGGAGGAGAACCAGCTCTTCAGGAGGAGAACCAGTTCTTCAGGAGGAGAACCAGCTCTTCAGGAGGAGAACCAGCTCTTCAGGAGGAGAACCAGTTCTTCAGGAGGAGAACCAGCTCTTCAGGAGGAGAACCAGTTCTTCAGGAGGAGAACCAGCTCTTCAGGAGGAGAACCAGCTCTTCAGGAGGAGAACCAGTTCTTCAGGAGGAGAACAAGCTCTTCAGGAGGAGAACCAATTCTTCAGGAGGAGAACCAGCTCTTCAGGAAGAGGAGAACCAGTTCTTCAGGAGGAGAACCAGCTCTTCCGGAGGAAAACCAGCTCTTCAGGAGGAGAACCAGTTCTTCAGGAGGAGAACCAGCTCTTCAGGAGGAGAACCAGCTCTTCAGGAGGAGAACCAGTTCTTCAGGAGGAGAACCAGCTCTTCAGGAGGAGAACCAGCTCTTCAGGAAGAGGAGAACCAGTTCTTCAGGAAGAGGAGAACCAGTTCTTCAGGAGGAGAACCAGCTCTTCCGGAGGAAAACCACCTCTTCAGGAGGAGAACCAGCTCTTCAGGAGGAGAACCAGCTCTTCAGGAGGAGAACCAATTCTTCAGGAGGAGAACCAGCTCTTCAGGAGGAGAACCAGTTCTTCAGGAGGAGAACCAGCTCTTCAGGAGGAGAACCAGTTCTTCAGGAGGAGAACCAGTTCTTCAGGAGGAGAACCACTTCTTCAGGAGGAGAACCAGTTCTTCAGGAGGAGAACCAGCTCTTCAGGAGGAGAACAAGCTCTTCAGGAGGAGAACCAATTCTTCAGGAGGAGAACATGCTCTTCAGGAGGAGGACAACCAGTTCTTAAGGAGGAGAACCAGTTCTTCAGGAGGAGAACCAGTTCTTCAGGAGGAGAACCAGTTCTTCAGGAGGAGAACCAGCTCTTCAGGAGGAGAACAAGCTCTTCAGGAGGAGAACCAATTCTTCAGGAGGAGAACATGCTCTTCAGGAGGAGGACAACCAGTTCTTAAGGAGGAGAACCAGTTCTTCAGGAGGAGAACCAGCTCTTCAGGAGGAGGAGAACCAGTTCTTCAGGAGGAGAACCAGTTCTTCAGGAGGAGAACCAGCTCTTCAGGAGGAGAACCAGCTCTTCAGGAGGAGAACCAGTTCTTAAGGAGGAAAACCAGTTCTTCAGGAGGAGAACCAGTTCTTCAGGAGGAGAACAAGCTCTTCAGGAGGAGAACCAGCTCTTCAGGAGGTGAACCAGTTCTTCAGGAGGAGAACCAGTTCTTCAGGAGGAGAACCAGCTCTTCAGGAGGAGAACCAGCTCTTCAGGAGGAGAACCAGTTCTTCAGGAGGAGAACCAGTTCTTCAGGAGGAGAACAAGCTCTTCAGGAGGAGAACCAGCTCTTCAGGAGGAGAACCAGTTCTTCAGGAGGAGAACCAGTTCTTCAGGAGGAGAACCAGCTCTTCAGGAGGAGAACAAGCTCTTCAGGAGGAGAACAGATTCTTCAGGAGGAGAACATGCTCTTCAGGAGGAGGACAACCAGCTCTTCAGGAGGAGAACCAGTTCTTCAGGAGGAGAACCAGCTCTTCAGGAGGAGAACCAGCTCTTCAGGAGGAGAACCAGTTATTCAGGAGGAGAACCAGCTCTTCAGGAGGAGAACCAGTTCTTCAGGAGGGGAACCAGCTCTTCAGGAGGAGAACCAGTTCTTCAGGAGGAGAACCAGCTCTTCAGGAGGAGAACCACTTCTTCAGGAGGAGAACCAGTTCTTCAGTAGGAGAACCAGCTCTTCAGGAGGAGAACCAGCTCTTAAGGAGGAGAACCAGTTCTTCAGGAGGAGAACCAGCTCTTCAGGAGGAGAACCAGCTCTTCAGGAGGAGAACCAGTTCTTCAGGAGGAGAACCAGTTCTTCAGGAGGAGAACCAGCTCTTCAGGAGGAGAACAAGCTCTTCAGGAGGAGAACCAATTCTTCAGGAGGAGAACATGCTCTTCAGGAGGAGGACAACCAGTTCTTAAGGAGGAGAACCAGTTCTTCAGGAGGAGAACCAGTTCTTCAGGAGGAGAACCAGTTCTTCAGGAGGAGAACCAGCTCTTCAGGAGGAGAACAAGCTCTTCAGGAGGAGAACCAATTCTTCAGGAGGAGAACATGCTCTTCAGGAGGAGGACAACCAGTTCTTAAGGAGGAGAACCAGTTCTTCAGGAGGAGAACCAGTTCTTCAGGAGGAGAACCAGCTCCTCAGGAGGAGGAGAACCAGTTCTTCAGGAGGAGAACCAGTTCTTCAGGAGGAGAACCAGCTCTTCAGGAGGAGAACCAGCTCTTCAGGAGGAGAACCAGTTCTTAAGGAGGAAAACCAGTTCTTCAGGAGGAGAACCAGTTCTTCAGGAGGAGAACAAGCTCTTCAGGAGGAGAACCAGCTCTTCAGGAGGAGAACCAGTTCTTCAGGAGGAGAACCAGTTCTTCAGGAGGAGAACCAGCTCTTCAGGAGGAGAACCAGCTCTTCAGGAGGAGAACCAGTTCTTCAGGAGGAGAACCAGTTCTTCAGGAGGAGAACAAGCTCTTCAGGAGGAGAACCAGCTCTTCAGGAGGAGAACCAGTTCTTCAGGAGGAGAACCAGTTCTTCAGGAGGAGAACCAGCTCTTCAGGAGGAGAACCAGTTCTTCAGGAGGAGAACCAGTTCTTCAGGAGGAGAACCAGCTCTTCAGGAGGAGAACAAGCTCTTCAGGAGGAGAACAGATTCTTCAGGAGGAGAACATGCTCTTCAGGAGGAGGACAACCAGTTTTTAAGGAGGAGAACCAGTTCTTCAGGAGGAGAACCAGTTCTTCAGGAGGAGAACCAGCTCTTCAGGAGGAGAACCAGTTCTTCAGGAGGAGAACCAGCTCTTCAGGAGGAGAACCAGCTCTTCAGGAGGAGAACCAGTTATTCAGGAGGAGAACCAGCTCTTCAGGAGGAGAACCAGTTCTTCAGGAGGGGAACCAGCTCTTCAGGAGGAGAACCAGTTCTTCAGGAGGAGAACCAGCTCTTCAGGAGGAGAACCACTTCTTCAGGAGGAGAACCAGTTCTTCAGTAGGAGAACCAGCTCTTCAGGAGGAGAACCAGCTCTTAAGGAGGAGAACCAGTTCTTCAGGAGGAGAACCAGCTCTTCAGGAGGAGAACCAGCTCTTCAGGAGGAGAACCAGTTCTTCAGGAGGAGAACCAGCTCTTCAGGAGGAGAACCAGCTCTTCAGGAGGAGAACCAGTTCTTCAGGAGGAGAACCAGCTCTTCAGGAGGAGAACCAGCTCTTCAGGAGGAGAACCAGTTCTTCAGGAGGAGAACCAGCTCTTCAGGAGGAGAACCAGCTCTTCAGGAGGAGAACCAGTTCTTCAGGAGGAGAACCAGCTCTTCAGGAGGAGAACCAGTTCTTCAGGAGGAGAACCAGCTCTTCAGGAGGAGAACCAGCTCTTCAGGAGGAGAACCAGTTCTTCAGGAGGAGAACAAGCTCTTCAGGAGGAGAACCAATTCTTCAGGAGGAGAACCAGCTCTTCAGGAAGAGGAGAACCAGTTCTTCAGGAGGAGAACCAGCTCTTCCGGAGGAAAACCAGCTCTTCAGGAGGAGAACCAGTTCTTCAGGAGGAGAACCAGCTCTTCAGGAGGAGAACCAGCTCTTCAGGAGGAGAACCAGTTCTTCAGGAGGAGAACCAGCTCTTCAGGAGGAGAACCAGCTCTTCAGGAAGAGGAGAACCAGTTCTTCAGGAAGAGGAGAACCAGTTCTTCAGGAGGAGAACCAGCTCTTCCGGAGGAAAACCACCTCTTCAGGAGGAGAACCAGCTCTTCAGGAGGAGAACCAGCTCTTCAGGAGGAGAACCAATTCTTCAGGAGGAGAACCAGCTCTTCAGGAGGAGAACCAGTTCTTCAGGAGGAGAACCAGCTCTTCAGGAGGAGAACCAGTTCTTCAGGAGGAGAACCAGTTCTTCAGGAGGAGAACCACTTCTTCAGGAGGAGAACCAGTTCTTCAGGAGGAGAACCAGCTTTTCAGGAGGAGAACCAGCTCTTCAGGAGGAGAACAAGTTCTTCAGAAGGAGAACCAGCTCTTCAGGAGGAGAACCAGCACTTCAGGAGAAGAACCAGTTCTTCAGGAGGAGAACCTGCTCTTCAGGAGAAGAACCAGTTATTCAGGAGGAGAACCAGTTCATCAGGAGGAGAACCAGCTCTTCAGGGGGAGAACCAGCTCTTCAGGAGGAGAACCAGCTCTTCAGGAGGAGAACCAGTTCTTCAGGAGGAGAACAAGCTCTTCAGGAGGAGAACCAGCTCTTCAGGAGGAGAACCAGTTCTTCAGGAGGAGAACCAGCTCTTCAGGAGGAGAACCAGTTCTTCAGGAGGAGAACCAGCTCTTCAGGAGTAGAACCAGTTCTTCAGGAGGAGAACCAGCTCTTCAGGAGGAGAACCAGCTCTTCAGGAGGAGAACCAGTTCATCAGGAGGAGAACCACTTCTTCAGGAGGAGAACCAGCTCTTCAGGAGGAGAACAAGTTCTTCAGGAGGAGAACCAGCTCTTCAGGAGGAGAACCAGTTCTTCAGGAGGAGAACCAGGTCTTCAGGAGTAGAACCAGCTCTTCAGGAGGAGAACCAGTTCTTCAGGAGGAGAACCAGCTCTTCAGGAGGAGAACCACTTCTTCAGGAGGAGAACCAGTTCTTCAGTAGGAGAACCAGCTCTTCAGGAGGAGAACCAGCTCTTAAGGAGGAGAACCAGTTCTTCAGGAGGAGAACCAGCTCTTCAGGAGGAGAACCAGCTCTTCAGGAGGAGAACCAGTTCTTCAGGAGGAGAACCAGCTCTTCAGGAGGAGAACCAGCTCTTCAGGAGGAGAACCAGTTCTTCAGGAGGAGAACCAGCTCTTCAGGAGGAGAACCAGTTCTTCAGGAGGAGAACCAGCTCTTCAGGAGGAGAACCAGCTCTTCAGGAGGAGAACCAGTTCTTCAGGAGGAGAACAAGCTCTTCAGGAGGAGAACCAATTCTTCAGGAGGAGAACCAGCTCTTCAGGAAGAGGAGAACCAGTTCTTCAGGAGGAGAACCAGCTCTTCCGGAGGAAAACCAGCTCTTCAGGAGGAGAACCAGTTCTTCAGGAGGAGAACCAGCTCTTCAGGAGGAGAACCAGCTCTTCAGGAGGAGAACCAGTTCTTCAGGAGGAGAACCAGCTCTTCAGGAGGAGAACCAGCTCTTCAGGAAGAGGAGAACCAGTTCTTCAGGAAGAGGAGAACCAGTTCTTCAGGAGGAGAACCAGCTCTTCCGGAGGAAAACCACCTCTTCAGGAGGAGAACCAGCTCTTCAGGAGGAGAACCAGCTCTTCAGGAGGAGAACCAATTCTTCAGGAGGAGAACCAGCTCTTCAGGAGGAGAACCAGTTCTTCAGGAGGAGAACCAGCTCTTCAGGAGGAGAACCAGTTCTTCAGGAGGAGAACCAGTTCTTCAGGAGGAGAACCAGCTCTTCAGGAGGAGAACCAGTTCTTCAGGAGGGGAACCAGCTCTTCAGGAGGAGAACCAGTTCTTCAGGAGGAGAACCAGCTCTTCAGGAGGAGAACCACTTCTTCAGGAGGAGAACCAGTTCTTCAGGAGGAGAACCAGCTTTTCAGGAGGAGAACCAGCTCTTCAGGAGGAGAACAAGTTCTTCAGAAGGAGAACCAGCTCTTCAGGAGGAGAACCAGCACTTCAGGAGAAGAACCAGCTCTTCAAGAGGAGAACCTGCTCTTCAGGAGAAGAACCAGTTATTCAGGAGGAGAACCAGTTCATCAGGAGGAGAACCAGCTCTTCAGGGGGAGAACCAGCTCTTCAGGAGGAGAACCAGCTCTTCAGGAGGAGAACCAGTTCTTCAGGAGGAGAACAAGCTCTTCAGGAGGAGAACCAGCTCTTCAGGAGGAGAACATGCTCTTCAGGAGGAGAACCAGCTCTTCAGGAGGAGAACCAGTTCTTCAGGAGGAGAACCAGCTCTTCAGGAGGAGAACCAGTTCTTCAGGAGGAGAACCAGCTCTTCAGGAGTAGAACCAGTTCTTCAGGAGGAGAACCAGCTCTTCAGGAGGAGAACCAGCTCTTCAGGAGGAGAACCAGTTATTCAGGAGGAGAACCACTTCTTCAGGAGGAGAACCAGCTCTTCAGGAGGAGAACAAGTTCTTCAGGAGGAGAACCAGCTCTTCAGGAGGAGAACCAGTTCTTCAGGAGGAGAACCAGGTCTTCAGGAGTAGAACCAGCTCTTCAGGAGGAGAACCAGTTCATCAGGAGGAGAACCAGCTCTTCAGGAGGAGAACCAGCTCTTCAGGAGGCGAACCAGCTCTTCAGGAGGAGAACCAGCTCTTCAGGAGGAGAACCAGTTCATCAGGAGAACCAGCTCTTCAGGAGGAGAACCAGCTCTTCAGGAGGAGAACCAGCTCTTCAGGAGGAGAACCAGCTCTTCAGGAGGAGAACGAGTTCATCAGGAGGAGAACCAGCTCTTCAGGAGGAGAACCAGCTCTTCAGGAGGAGAACCAGTTCATCAGGAGGAGAACCAGCTCTTCAGGAGGAGAACCAGTTCTTCAGGAGGAGAACCAGCTCTTCAGGAGGAGAACGAGTTCATCAGGAGGAGAACCAGCTCTTCAGGAGGAGAACCAGCTCTTCAGGAGTAGAACCAGTTCTTCAGGAGGAGAACCAGCTCTTCAGGAGGAGAACCAGTTCTTCAGGAGGAGAACCAAGCAACGCACGAACAACGCGCGAACAACACACGAACAACACACAAACAACGCACAAACAACGCGCGAACAACGCACGAGCAACGCGCGAACAACACACGCAACAACGCACAACAACGCACGAGCAAAGCACGAACAACGCACGAACAACGCACGAAAAACGCACGAGCAACAAACGAACAACGCGCAACGCACGAACAACACAAACAACGCACGAGCAACGCACGAACAACACACGAACAACGCACAAGCAACGCACGAACAACACACAAACAACGCACGAGCAATGCGCGAACAACACACAAACAACGCACGAACAACGCACGAACAACGCACGAACAACGCACGAGCAATGCACAAGCAACGCACGAACAACACAAACAACGCACGAGCAACGCACGAACAACACAAAAAACGCACAAGCAACGCACGAACAACACACGAACAACGCACGAGCAATGCACGAACAACGCACGAGCAACGCACGAACAACACAAACAACGCACGAGCAACGCACGAACAACACAAAAAACGCACAAGCAACGCACGAACAACACACGAACAACGCACGAGCAATGCACGAACAACGCACGAGCAACGCACGAACAACACACAAACAACGCACGAACAACACAAGAGCAACGCACGAACAACGCACAAACAACGCACAAACAACGCACGAACAACACAAGAGCAACGCACGAACAACGCACAAACAACGCACAAACAACGCATGAACAACGCACGAACAACGCACAAACAACACACAAACAACGCACGAACAACGCACGAACAACACAAGAGCAACGCACGAGCAACGCGCGAACAACACACAAACAACACACAAACAACACACGAACAACGCACGAGCAACGCACGAACAACGCACAAACAACGCACAAACAACGCATGAACAACGCACGAACAACGCACAAACAACACACAAACAACGCACGAACAACGCACGAACAACACAAGAGCAACGCACGAGCAACGCGCGAACAACACACAAACAACGCACGAACAACACAAGAGCAACGCACGAGCAACGCGCGAACAACGCACAAACAACACACAAACAACACACGAACAACGCACGAGCAACGCACGAACAACGCACAAACAACGCACAAACAACGCATGAACAACGCAGGAACAACGCACGAACAACGCACGAACAACACACAAACAACGCACGAACAACACAAGAGCAACGCACGAGCAACGCGCGAACAACACACAAACAACACACAAACAACACACGAACAACGCACGAGCAACGCACAAACAACGCACAAACAACGCATGAACAACGCACGAACAACGCTCAAACAACACACAAACAACGCACGAACAACGCACGAACAACACACAAACAGCGCACGAACAACACAAGAGCAACGCACGAACAACACACGAACAACGCACGAGCAACGCACGAACAACACACAAACAACGCACGAGCAATGCGCGAACAACACACAAACAACGCACAAACAACGCATGAACAACACACGAGCAACGCGCGAACAACGCACGAGCAACGCGCGAACAACACACGCAACAACGCACAACAACGCACGAACAACGCACGAACAACACAAGAGCAGCGCGCGAACAACTCACGAGCAACGCACGAACAACACACAAACAACGCACGAACAACGCACGAACAACGCACGAGCAACGCGCGAACAACACAAACAACGCACGAGCAACGCACGAACAACACACGAACAACGCACGAGCAACGCACGAACAACGCACGAGCAATGCACGAACAACGCACAAACAACGCGCGAGCAACGCGCGAACAACGCCCGAACAACGCAAAAAACAACTCACGAGCAACACAAGATCAGCGCGCAAACAACTCACGAGCAACGCACGAACAACGCACGAACAACGCACGAGCAACGCACGAACAACACACAAACAACGCACGAACAACGCACGAAAAACACACAAACAACGCACGAACAACGCACGAACAACACACAAACAACGCACGAACAACACAAGAGCAACGCACGAGCAACGCACGAACAACACACAAACAACGCACAAACAACACACAAACAACGCACGAACAACACAAGAGCAGCGCGCGAACAACTCACGAGCAACGCACGAACAACACACAAACAACGCAGGAACAACGCACGAACAACGCACGAACAACGCACGAGCAACGCGCGAACAACGCACGAACAACACACAAACAACGCAGGAACAACGCACGAACAACGCACGAACAACGCACGAACAACGCACGAGCAACGCACGAACAACGCACGAACAACGCACGAGCAACGCACGAACAACGCACGAACAACCCACGAACAACGCACGAACAACGCACGAACAACGCGCGAACAACACACGCAACAACGCACGAGCAATGCGCGAACAACGCGCGAACAACGCGCGAGCAACGCACGAACAACACACAAACAACGCACAAACAACGCATTAACAACACACGAGCAACGCGCGAACAACGCACGAGCAACGCGCGAACAACACACGCAACAACGCACAACAACGCGCGAACAACGCGCGAACAACACACGCAACAACGCACGAGCAATGCGCGAACAACGCGCGAACAACGCGCGAGCAACGCACGAACAACACACAAACAACGCACAAACAACGCATGAACAACACACGAGCAACGCGCGAACAAGGCACGAGCAACGCACGAACAACGCACGAGCAACGCACGAGCAACAAACGAACAACGCGCAACGCACGAACAACACAAACAACGCACGAGCAACGCACGAACAACACACGAACAACGCACAAGCAACGCACGAACAACACAAACAACGCACGAGCAACGCACGAGCAACAAACGAACAACGCACAAGCAACGCACGAACAACACAAACAACGCACGAGCAACGCACGAACAACACACGAACAACGCACAAGCAACGCACGAACAACACAAACAACGCACGAGCAACGCACGAACAACACACGAACAACGCACAAGCAACGCACGAACAACACAAACAACGCACGAGCAATGCGCGAACAACACACAAACAACGCACGAACAACGCACGAACAACGCACGAACAACGCACGAGCAACGCACGAACAACACAAACAATGCACGAGCAACGCACGAACAACACAAACAACGCACAAGCAACGCACGAACAACACAAACAACGCACGAGCAACGCACGAACAACACACGAACAACGCACGAGCAACGCACGAACAACGCACGAGCAATGCACGAACAACGCACGAGCAACGCACGAACAACACACAAACAACGCGCGAGCAACGCGCGAACAACGCGCGAGCACAACACGAACAACGCACGAGCAACGCACGAGCAACGCACGAACAACGTACGAGCAACGTACGAGCAACGCACGAACAACGCACGAGCAACGCACGAGCAACGCACGAACAACGTACGAGCAACGCACGAACAACACACGAACAACGCACGAACAACGCACGAGCATCGTGCGAACAACGCACGAACAACGCACGAGCATCGCGCGAACAACGCACAAACAACGTACGAACAACGCACGAGCAACGCACGAACAACGCACGAGCAACGCACAAACAACGCACAAACAACGCACAAACAACGCACGAGCGACGCGCGAACAACGCACGAGCAACGCACGAACAACGCACAAACAACGCAAAAAACAACGCACGAGCAACACAAGAGCAGCGCGCGAACAACTCACGAGCAACGCACGAACAACACACAAACAACGCAGGAACAACACACAAACAACGCACAAACAACACAAGAGCAACGCACGAGCAATGCGCGAACAACGCACAAACAACACACAAACAACACACGAACAACGCACGAGCAACGCACGAACAACACACAAACAACGCACGAGCAATGCGCGAACAACGCGCGAGCAACGCACAAACAACACACAAACAACGCACGAGCAACGCACGAACAACGCACGAACAACGCACGAGCAACGCACGAACAACACACAAACAACGCACGAGCAATGCGCGAACAACGCGCGAGCAACGCACAAACAACACACAAACAACGCATGAACAACGCACGAACAACACACAAACAACACACGAACAACGCACGAGCAACGCACGAACAACACACAAACAACGCACGAGCAATGCGCGAACAACGCGCGAGCAACGCACAAACAACACACAAACAACGCACGAGCAACGCGCGAACAACGCACGAGCAACGTGCGTATATATATACGTATACGTATATATATATATATATATATATATATATAACATATATATATATATATATATATATATTTATATATATATATATATATATATAAATGTTTCCTTTGTTTTTCAGTTTTTTCTGATAATTGTGAATCATCGTAAAATCTTGATATTTCTCCTCATGATAATCGTGACTAAAATGAATATTGTGACGTCCCTAATAACAAAACAAACAAAAGTCCCAAAAACTAATAAGACGAGGAAATATGACGAAGTGTATGTAGCACTTGTCTTCACTGTGACTGAAGTGGAGACGAGGAAAGACCACCGTGTGAGACGAGGAAAGACCACCGCGTGAGACGAGGAAAAACCACGAGGAAAGACCACCGCGTGAGACGAGGAAAGACCACGAGGAAAGACTACCGCGTGAGACGAGGAAAGACCACCGCGTGAGACGAGGAAAGACCACGAGGAAAGACTACCGCGTGAGACGAGGAAAGACCACCGCGTGAGACGAGGAAAGACCACCGCGTGAGACGAGGAAAGACCACCGTGTGAGACGAGGAAAGACCACCGCGTGAGACGAGGAAAAACCACGAGGAAAGTCCACCGCATGAGACGAGGAAAGACCACCGCGTGAGACGAGGAAAAACCACGAGGAAAGACCACCGCGTGAGACGAGGAAAGACCACCGCGTGAGACGAGGAAAGACCACGAGGAAAGATCACCGCGTGAGACGAGGAAAGACCACCGCGTGAGACGAGGAAAGACCACGAGGAAAGACCACCGCGTGAGACGAGGAAAGACCACCGCGTGAGACGAGGAAAAACCACGAGGAAAGACCACCGCGTGAGACGAGGAAAGACCACCGCGTGAGACGAGGAAAGACCACCGTGTGAGACGAGGAAAGACCACCGCGTGAGACGAGGAAAGACCACCGCGTGAGACGAGGAAAGACCACCACGTGAGACGAGGAAAGACCACCGCGTGAGACGAGGAAAGACCACGAGGAAAGACCACCGCGTGAGACGAGGAAAGACCACCGCGTGAGACGAGGAAAGACCACCGCGTGAGACGAGGAAAGACCACCGCGTGAGACGAGGAAAGACCACGAGGAAAGACCACCGCGTGAGACGAGGAAAGACCACCGCGTGAGACGAGGAAAGACCACCGTGTGAGACGAGGAAAGACCACCGTGTGAGACGAGGAAAGACCACCGTGTGAGACGAGGAAAGACCACCGCGTGAGACGAGGAAAGACCACCGTGTGAGACGAGGAAAGACCACCGTGTGAGACGAGGAAAGACCACCGCGTGAGACGAGGAAAGACCACCGTGTGAGACGAGGAAAGACCACCGTGTGAGACGAGGAAAGACCACCGTGTGAGACGAGGAAAGACCACCGTGTGAGACGAGGAAAGACCACCGCGTGAGACGAGGAAAGACCACCGTGTGAGACGAGGAAAGACCACCGTGTGAGACGAGGAAAGACCACCGCGTGAGACGAGGAAAGACCACCGTGTGAGACGAGGAAAGACCACCGACTCTACTGAAGCCAAATGAACACATCAATAAAACAGTTGTGACTGATTTAGAATTAGACATGACAGGTACCAAATGATTGGCACCTGTCATGTTGACAGGGACGTAAAAATAATGATTTGAAGGCTTGGTTGTCTTGGGGTCCCTCAGGTGTGCCACAGGGGCCCCAATGGCACATTGTAAGAGCAGGGCCACAGCACTGCAGGGCCCATTCTGATCAACCGAGGAACAAAGTGATACAACATGGAACATGAAGAAATGAAAGAGGATATAATAAGTTTTTATATAACTTAATGAGTATATCATATGGAGTAGTATATCATATACTAAGAGTATATCATATGGAGTAGTATATCATATACTAAGAGTATATCATATGGTTTAAGCAATACCTCAACAACGATGGATCAACAGTTAATAGTGACAAGGCAAGTTTATTTTTGTGGCACATTTCACACACGAGACAATTCAAAGCTTCACATCAGAAAAAATGCATTAAAATCACAAAGAAACGACAGAAACAGAAAAACAATAAAATTAGCTAAATAAAAAAAAAAAAAAACAGCTGGCCAAATCCAAACTTATTGAACCCATTCCAGACACTCCTTCCCATATTTATTTGACATGGCAGCAGGACAGGTGTCTCAGGGATGTGACAGGCGTCTCCGGGATGTGACAGGCATCTGTTGCCGTGGGCGCCTCGTGGGCGGGTCTGTTGCCGTGGGCGCCTCGTGGGCAGGTCTGTTGCCGTGGGCGCCTCGTGGGCGGGTCTGCAGTCATGCCGCTGTGTTCTCTGTGCAGGTGAGCTCTTTGGGGAAGGAGGTGTCCGACCTGGGCCATCTGATGGCGAGGATGGCCCAGATCATGGACTCCTTCCTGAGCCGCAGCCACACCACTTCGGTCTGCCCCAACCACTGCTCGCCACACCACGCCTACCTGCACCACCCCCCGCCCCCTGGAACCCCTTACGGCTCGCTTTGGGCCGACACGCCCACTTCGCTGCCCTGCTCGCCCCAGCCGCAGGTAGCTCAGCTCCACCGACCACAGGAGCTGCTCCTGGGCGTCAGCAACATCAACCGCTCTACGCCATCACCTACGCAGCAAAGCCACGCCCCTCTGCTCCTCCAGCCTCGCCTCCCTGTTGACCAGCACAGTCTGAGGCCTTGCCCGTCCCACAACCCGGCTCACGGCGTCCTGTACTCGGACGACACACTCTGGGAGCACAGTCGGAGCGCCACCTTGTAGCACATATCTCCTCTGGAACTGACCGGAATATGCAGGACTAGAATGATATTTAACATATTTATTACCGATTCATTTTATTTATTGGACCTTAATGAAGGACAGGAATGCAGCTCATATTTTCTAGTTTTTTTATTTATTTCTAAAGGTACAATTCAAAGCCAAGTTGCATGAGATTTACAGACGGCTTAGGAATGTTAGCTTTACCCTATAGAGATGCTATAGGACGTAGTCTTGTAGAGGCATGAGTCTGATCCACTCACATCCCTTTAATGAGGCAATAAGGGCCATTGTGGAAGACGATGGCACTAAAGAAGTGTAAGTTTTTTCCAAACTTAGTTCTGCCAAGACCCAGTTATTAAACCCAAGGCCCTCTAATCCTAACACTAACTTTAAGATTAAATCATATTTTGTCAGAAACAAATATTTGCTGGTGCAGCCACAAAGTGGCAGTTGTTTGGCAGAGCTGGGTTGGGAAAAAAATTGTGCAGTCAAGAAATTCTCAGAAATAGACTCCTACACCTGATTTGTACCCTTTATCAAAATGTGCATGCCCAGATATTGTAGCACTTACGCTGACATTGCTATTGTAAAAATGTTACAAATGCCTTTACAATATTGTACATTTGTCTCCAGGTCCATCAAATATGTACTGTCAGTGAACAAACTGAACTATGCAGAAACAAGTGTAATCCCCGTTCGCCCTGGACTCTCATCCAAGAATCATTTTCAATCTGCGAATCGAAGGGAACTCAGGTTTTATGTCCTCCTCGTGAAAGCCCCGGGCCCCGGGCCCCGGGCGGGACCTTTTGATAAAGGTTTTTTTATTTCACTTGAGAGCGCTCGTCTTTGTTTTCTCACAGCCTTGTGATGGGCCATCTACATCCTATTGTAACCTGACTTTGGCTCCCTCCTCACTGAGTACCTGATTAGCATCCGATTGCCCTGGGCGTCGACCACTCCAGGGTTTCAAGACACATTATATACAACTGGAAGGCACTTTACAACGTTAAGACACATTTAAAAAAGTTAAATAAAAACACAATGCACTTTATAAGAATATAAAACTGTGTGTCAAAATAGATAAATAAAAACGTAAAAACAAATGAATGTGATATTTAGAATATTAAAACTCAGGTAAAAGTATTTCAGTCATAGGCGCGGCTAAACAAAACAGTCCTTAGATTTAAACACAACCGGGGGCGGGGCCTGTCTCACAACCTCAGGAAGGTTATTCCAGACCTTTGCCCCATAGAACTGGAACGCTCTGGGCACCAGCAGGAGGCCGGTCCACGTTTAGTCCTGACTCTGGCACCAGCAGGAGGCCGGTCCACGTTTAGTCCTGACTCTGGCACCAGCAGGAGGCCGGTCCATGTTTAGTCCTGACTCTGGCACCAGCAGGAGGCCGGTCCATGTTTAGTCCTGACTCTGGCACCAGCAGGAGGCCGCTCCATGTTTAGTCCTGACTCTGGCACCAGCAGGAGGCCGGTCCATGTTTAGTCCTGACTCTGGCACCAGCAGGAGGCCGGTCCATGTTTAGTCCTGACTCTGGCACCAGCAGGAGGCCGGTCCATGTTTAGTCCTGACTCTGGCACCAGCAGGAGGCCGGTCCATGTTTAGTCCTGACTCTGGCACCAACAGGAGGCCGGTCCATGTTTAGTCCTGACTCTGGCACCAGCAGGAGGCCGGTCCATGTTTAGTCCTGACTCTGGCACCAGCAGGAGGCCGGTCCATGTTTAGTCCTGACTCTAGCACCAGCAGGAGGCCGGTCCATGTTTAGTCCTGACTCTGGCACCAGCAGGAGGCCGGTCCATGTTTAGTCCTGACTCTGGCACCAGCAGGAGGCCGGTCCATGTTTAGTCCTGACTCTGGCACCAGCAGGAGGCCGGTCCATGTTTAGTCCTGACTCTAGCACCAGCAGGAGGCCGGTCCACGTTTAGTCCTGACTCTGGCACCAGCAGGAGGCCGGTCCATGTTTAGTCCTGACTCTGGCACCAGCAGGAGGCCGCTCCACGTTTAGTCCTGACTCTGGCACCAGCAGGAGGCCGGTCCCTGAGGTCCTCAGAGTCCGA
Organism: Eucyclogobius newberryi; assembly: GCF_026437365.1. Taxonomy (NCBI): domain Eukaryota; kingdom Metazoa; phylum Chordata; class Actinopteri; order Gobiiformes; family Gobiidae; genus Eucyclogobius; species Eucyclogobius newberryi. The sequence continues at coordinate 1,124,594 of NW_027315790.1, forward strand.
GATGGTTCATATGGCACTAACATATCCAAGATGTACTTTGGTGCTAGGCCATGGAGAGACTTGTACACAAGCAGAGCTGCTTTAAAGTCTCTTCTCTGAGCCACATGGGGCAGTGCAGAGACCTGAGAACAGGACTAATGTGATGGTACTTCCTGGTTCTAGTCAGGAATTTGAATCTTAAACCTCTTTTTAACAAAGATTGTCTCGTTAAGTCCTCTTTCAAACCATCTTGTGGACAGTCGAGTAGTTCTCCCACATGTCAATCATGTCAGGATAGCAGCTTGTTGCCCTGGCTGCGCATGTGTTGTCGATGCGGTGTGTGTTTAGTGAGTTCCTTCAGTGACAGTACAAAAATGACGACAGAGAAAGACTCGAGCTCAGAAGAGACGGAAGTCTGCAGAGACGAGAGATGATGCGATCTGTCGCGCCAATAAACAAACGCACGTGTAGAGGCGGGACTGTTGCGTGCTTCTGCAAGAGGTTTGATGGGAGATGGCCTCTGGGAAACAACAGGAGGGAGGGGGGTGAGTGTGCGCATGCACATTTTTAAAAAAGGGACTTTTTTTAACAGTCGCTTGAGTTCTCAAATCGGTGAAAAATCCTCTATTTTTCCTTTAAGATGCAGATGCACGGCGCACTGTGGTCCTGAACTCCAGTGTCTGCTGTGCTGATAGAGCCTCTTGTGCAGAGGCTGTTCAGTCTCACTATGTAACGCCCTTTACAACTCTCCTCACTGCATTGGACAGAAGACACTTCATTGCTCTGTTTTTGTGTTGCATCTTGTCCTTAGGATGAACCACTTTTTGTCTTAAAGTGTTTCCTGGTTTAAAATACAGGAATTTAATGTTGCCAAAAAATTCTATGCAGTTTTTCCAACAGTCTCGAGACGTAAGGGATAGAGGCACAATTTCTTCTTGGTTCTGTTTCCCTTTTGTCCCGTTTGCCCTGCTTTTTGGTTCTCTTCTGGTGGGCTCCTCTTGTCCTCTGAGCTGGTGGGCACCTCTTGTCCTCTGAGCTGGTGGGCTCCTCTTGGGCTCTGGACTTCATAATCAGCGGTGTGGTTATAAAAGAGAATTCTTCTTTAAACCGAAATTAAGGTTTAAGATTCAAACTTCCGGTCATGTATAATAGTGTTCTGAAACCCTGCAGCGGTAGAAGCCCAGGGCATTCTGATGCTCATCATGTCCTCAGTAAGAAGGGAGTGAAAGTCAATATACAATAGGATGTAAATATCCCATTACAGGAGGTCCCGCCCGGTGAGCACCCGCCCGGTGAGCACCCGCCCGGTGAGCACCCGCCCGGTGAGCACCCGCCCGGTGAGCACCCGCCCGGTGAGCACCCGCCCGGTGAGCACCCGCCCGGTGAGCAGACTATAACACCTGAGTTCCCAGACTTGATTCTCTGAACTATGCAGAATAACCTTGAGTCATTTCAAACTAATCTTACTTTTATCTCTTTTCGGGGTAAAAACCCATAAGAATGCAGATTAACATTAGATTATTACTTGAGACTCTAGTTGTGAGAGAACATATGAAATGTCCTATACAACCATTTCATGCACTAAATAAGGCTCATAACAAGAGCTGTTCACACTAGAAAGCCTCAGTGTAACAGGAGGAAGTGACTGAAGTTTAGCTTTATATGTGATGATTGTTTAAACTTTGGTCCAACAGATCTCGTCTTACCTTGAGTCAGAACTGTAGACAGGAACAGATCTTTCATCAAACACCTGCTGGAGGAGTGTCTACCACAGGTGATGTGGCAGGGTGTGGCAGGGTGTGGACCTGCTCTGTGACTGGAGAAGGTGTATCCACTTATATATTTGACAAATCAACGCTTGATTGTCTAATGACATCACAAAAGGGAACTATCGGGATCTATCGGCCAAATGTCTAGGAAACATGACAACATTAAAGAAACAGAGATTTAGCAGAATACGGGCTCTGAAAAGGTCAAATCCATCTTTAGAGGAGCAGGAGGCTTGCAATGCTGATGGATGGTACTGTCACTGCCCGCGGACACTTTCAGCTCCATTGCCCCATGGTACCAGACCCCCCGTCCCCTCTATGCTGTCCTCTGTACCCACATCTCTGTGTATGTGTGAGAGAAGTATGTTTGGATTCAAATGTGCTGCCCCAGAGTGCTGTGAACAACGGTGAACAGGCAGAGGTCACTAATTGGACACCCCACGGCCCATACACACCAACACGGCCCACCAAACACACGAACAAGGCCCACCACACTAACATGGCCCACCACACTAGCACGGCAGATGGAGGACAGATCCAGACACTATGCATGCTGCAGTCTCCTCCCTGTGGGTCAGTCTGTGGGTCAGTCTCCTCCCTGTGGTGTCAGTCTCCTCCCTGTGGGTCAGTCTCCTCCCTGTGGGTCAGTCTCCTCCCTGTGGTGTCAGTCTCCTCCCTGTGGGTCAGTCTCCTCCCTGTGGGTCAGTCTCCTCCCTGTGGGTCAGTCTCCTCCCTGTGGGTCAGTCTCCTCCCTGTGGTGTCAGTCTCCTCCCTGTGGGTCAGTCTCCTCCCTGTGGGTCAGTCTCCTCCCTGTGGGTCAGTCTCCTCCCTGTGGGTCAGTCTGTGGGTCAGTCTCCTCCCTGTGGGTCAGTCTCCTCCCTGTGAGTCAGTCTCCTCCCTGTGGGTCAGTCTGTGGGTCAGTCTCCTCCCTGTGGGTCAGTCTCCTCCCTGTGGGTCAGTCTCCTCCCTGTGGGTCAGTCTCCTCCGGATCTCTGGTTTTAGGAAGGGTCATACGCCCCAGTAACATATTCATAAATCATATCTTGAGTCTAATGGGAATATCCCTCATAATGGGTTCCAGATTCAAGACCAGTTTAGGTCACAAGCATGACACACTTTCCAGTAAATGTATTTGTAGAGGTGCTACTCACAAGACTAAAGCGTAGCACCCGGACAGTAGGACATTTAACTAAGTTCATGACATTTATTGGCATTAACGTGGTGAATTTAGTTGTAAACTAGCTCCTGAAACAACCTCATGTAGATGTTTGCATTGTTCTGAAGCGGCTCCTTCCTCCTCTTTGTGTTTGTGGAGTTGGGCCTGGGGCATCTCTCCGCCTCTCTTCCTTCTCCTCTGAGGCCACGCCCCCCTCCCCTTGCTCTGCATGGCTCAACCTCCTCTGGCGTCCCACATGCCTCAAGCCTGGTGTCTATTTACAGAGTTCCTCCTCTGAATAGCTCAGCTGACATTTCCCCGCGCATATATGGAGGTATTTATCCCATATGGCCTTTTCTGAAACTGCTATTTGTAGGTACAAGGTGAGAGGGGGCGGTCCCTCTGAGAGCATACTGAATACTCATGGTCTTTAGCTCAGGGCACATGGAAGGTCTTAAAGTTGAAGTTAAGGCTTTATCAGTCCCTCATGAGGGATGTTCACTCTCTGAATCCTTCAATATTGATGGGAAAACATTCCTGCTGTGCTAGACACTCTGCCACCGCCGGATTGCTTTGCCTTGTACGTTCCACAGTAGCATTCAACTTTTCTATCTTACAATGATTCAATTACAGATGTTGTTATCGCTAAAGTGAACGCTCATGCTATCGATCACGTAGCATCTCTCGTCTGGAAAGATTAGACGGACTCTGGAGAAGGAGCTAGTCTACTTCCTGTTTGTGATAGAACTGGAAGAGTCAGAGTAGAGACAACGAGGAAACAAGCAGAAAAGTCCCATAATGACGCTCGAGACGGCGTCGCCGACGCTCAGCACAGACTGTCAGCGCCGTGTTGTGCCTAAGGCCACGCTGGAACAGGGCATTAAACTACCAACCTTCAGTTTACTCTTGAGCAACTGCTGCCTAGACAAACTGCCATAAAAGACATATGGATTCAGACATATGGATACAGACATATGGATACAGACATATGGATACAGACATATGGATACAGACATATGGATACAGACATATGGATATGCCGTAAACATTCTATTAAACAAGATTTGGAATTCACAGCATTTTGATTTCTTTGAACCTCGCCGTAGTTGGTAGAAGCGTTTCATTCCAAGTATTACAAAAAATGCTAAAATCTAAAGAAATCGGTTGTGTGCATTAGATTAGGGGCGGGGGACTATATTTCCTGGTAAATAGTCTTTTTGAAGCACAACTCGCTCACATAAAGTCAGATTAGAGTCTTCATGGAGGTTGTTGATTTGACATGATCTCAGATAAGTAAGCGTATTGTAACGTATGTAAAAATACACCAGACAGCGCTAGCATCGCAGTAGCATTTAGCCCGCAGCTAATGTTAGCATTCCTGGATAAGTATGCTCTTTTGGGCAGTTAGACCCCTATATTCTTTTCCATGTCTTCATGCCAGTATTTGACTCACTATAACTCCTGGTCACCACCTCAGGCTGTGTACTTTTGAAAAATACTGTTTTGCGGCAGGTGGAGTTTTGGTCCTGGCACTTTTAAAGCTTGTGCACTCTCAGCTTGCCGCTCGCTGGCCGCTCGCTCGCCACCTGTGTGCACCGTCTCTTCATGTCAAGGCCAGGTCGTGATCTAAAGGCCATGACAATAACCCGATAATCAAACTGAATGACCCGGGAACGTCAGCGAAAGCGGAATGTTTGTTGTATGAACGAGAGTGTGTCGTGAGAGGCGGGGCAACAGAGAGTGTCGTGAGAGGCGGGGAAACAGAGAGTGTGTCGTGAGAGGCGGGGCAACAGAGAGTGTCGTGAGAGGCGGGGCAACAGAGAGTGTGTCGTGAGAGGCGGGGCAACAGAGAGTGTCGTGAGAGGCGGGGCAACAGAGAGTGTCGTGAGAGGCGGGGCAACAGAGAGTGTGTCGTGAGAGGCGGGGAAACAGAGAGTGTGTCGTGAGAGGCGGGGCAACAGAGAGTGTCGTGAGAGGCGGGGCAACAGAGAGTGTGTCGTGAGAGGCGGGGCAACAGAGAGTGTGTCGTGAGAGGCGGGGCAACAGAGAGTGTCGTGAGAGGCGGGGCAACAGAGAGTGTGTCGTGAGAGGCGGGGCAACAGAGAGTGTGTCGTGAGAGGCGGGGCAACAGAGAGTGTGTCGTGAGAGGCGGGGAAACAGAGAGTGTGTCGTGAGAGGCGGGGCAACAGAGAGTGTCGTGAGAGGCGGGGCAACAGAGAGTGTGTCGTGAGAGGCGGGGCAACAGAGAGTGTCGTGAGAGGCGGGGCAACAGAGAGTGTCGTGAGAGGCGGGGCAACAGAGAGTGTGTCGTGAGAGGCGGGGAAACAGAGAGTGTGTCGTGAGAGGCGGGGCAACAGAGAGTGTCGTGAGAGGCGGGGCAACAGAGAGTGTGTCGTGAGAGGCGGGGCAACAGAGAGTGTGTCGTGAGAGGCGGGGCAACAGAGAGTGTCGTGAGAGGCGGGGCAACAGAGAGTGTGTCGTGAGAGGCGGGGCAACAGAGAGTGTCGTGAGAGGCGGGGCAACAGAGAGTGTCGTGAGAGGCGGGGCAACAGAGAGTGTGTCGTGAGAGGCGGGGCAACAGAGAGTGTCGTGAGAGGCGGGGCAACAGAGAGTGTGTCGTGAGAGGCGGGGCAACAGAGAGTGTGTCGTGAGAGGCGGGGCAACAGAGAGTGTCGTGAGAGGCGGGGCAACAGAGAGTGTGTCGTGAGAGGCGGGGCAACAGAGAGTGTGTCGTGAGAGGCGGGGCAACAGAGAGTGTGTCGTGAGAGGCGGGGCAACAGAGAGTGTGTCGTGAGAGGCGGGGCAACAGAGAGTGTCGTGAGAGGCGGGGCAACAGAGTGTGTGTCGTGAGAGGCGGAGCAACAGAGAGTGTGTCGTGAGAGGCGGGGAAACAGAGAGTGTCGTGAGAGGCGGGGCAACAGAGAGTGTGTCGTGAGAGGCGGGGCAACAGAGAGTGTCGTGAGAGGCGGGGCAACAGAGAGTGTGTCGTGAGAGGCGGGGCAACAGAGAGTGTGTCGTGAGAGGCGGGGCAACAGAGAGTGTGTCGTGAGAGGCGGGGCAACAGAGAGTGTCGTGAGAGGCGGGGCAACAGAGTGTGTGTCGTGAGAGGCGGAGCAACAGAGAGTGTGTCGTGAGAGGCGGGGCAACAGAGAGTGTGTCGTGAGAGGCGGGGCAACAGAGAGTGTGTCGTGAGAGGCGGGGCAACAGAGAGTGTCGTGAGAGGCGGGGCAACAGAGAGTGTGTCGTGAGAGGCGGGGCAAGAGAGTGTGTGTCGTGAGAGGCGGAGCAACAGAGAGTGTGTCGTGAGAGGCGGGGCAACAGAGAGTGTCGTGAGAGGCGGGGCAACAGAGAGTGTGTCGTGAGAGGCGGGGCAACAGAGAGTGTGTCGTGAGAGGCGGGGCAACAGAGAGTGTGTCGTGAGAGGCGGAGCAACAGAGAGTGTGTCGTGAGAGGCGGGGCAACAGAGAGTGTCGTGAGAGGCGGGGCAACAGAGAGTGTGTCGTGAGAGGCGGGGCAACAGAGAGTGTCGTGAGAGGCGGGGCAACAGAGAGTGTGTCGTGAGAGGCGGGGCAACAGAGAGTGTCGTGAGAGGCGGGGCAACAGAGAGTGTGTCGTGAGAGGCGGGGCAACAGAGAGTGTGTCGTGAGAGGCGGGGCAACAGAGAGTGTCGTGAGAGGCGGGGCAACAGAGAGTGTCGTGAGAGGCGGGGCAACAGAGTGTGTGTCGTGAGAGGCGGAGCAACAGAGAGTGTGTCGTGAGAGGCGGGGCAACAGAGAGTGTGTCGTGAGAGGCGGGGCAACAGAGAGTGTCGTGAGAGGCGGGGCAACAGAGAGTGTGTCGTGAGAGGCGGGGCAACAGAGAGTGTCGTGAGAGGCGGGGCAACAGAGAGTGTGTCGTGAGAGGCGGGGCAACAGAGAGTGTCGTGAGAGGCGGGGCAACAGAGTGTGTGTCGTGAGAGGCGGAGCAACAGAGAGTGTGTCGTGAGAGGCGGGGCAACAGAGAGTGTGTCGTGAGAGGCGGGGCAACAGAGTGTGTGTCGTGAGAGGCGGGGCAACAGAGAGTGTGTCGTGAGAGGCGGGGCAACAGAGAGTGTCGTGAGAGGGGGCAACAGAGAGTGTGTCGTGAGAGGCGGGGCAACAGAGAGTGTGTCGTGAGAGGCGGGGCAACAGAGAGTGTGTCGTGAGAGGCGGGGCAACAGAGAGTGTCGTGAGAGGCGGGGCAACAGAGTGTGTGTCGTGAGAGGCGGAGCAACAGAGAGTGTGTCGTGAGAGGCGGGGCAACAGAGAGTGTGTCGTGAGAGGCGGGGCAACAGAGAGTGTCGTGAGAGGCGGAGCAACAGAGAGTGTGTCGTGAGAGGCGGGGCAACAGAGAGTGTCGTGAGAGGCGGGGCAACAGAGAGTGTGTCGTGAGAGGCGGGGCAACAGAGAGTGTCGTGAGAGGCGGGGCAACAGAGTGTGTGTCGTGAGAGGCGGAGCAACAGAGAGTGTGTCGTGAGAGGCGGGGCAACAGAGAGTGTCGTGAGAGGCGGGGCAACAGAGAGTGTGTCGTGAGAGGCGGGGCAACAGAGAGTGTGTCGTGAGAGGCGGGGCAACAGAGAGTGTGTCGTGAGAGGCGGGGCAACAGAGAGTGTGTCGTGAGAGGCGGGGCAACAGAGAGTGTCGTGAGAGGCGGGGCAACAGAGAGTGTCGTGAGAGGCGGGGCAACAGAGAGTGTGTCGTGAGAGGCGGAGCAACAGAGAGTGTGTCGTGAGAGGCGGAGCAACAGAGAGTGTGTCGTGAGAGGCGGAGCAACAGAGAGAGTGTCGTGAGAGGCGGAGCAACAGAGAGTGTGTCGTGACAGGCGGGGCAACAGAGAGTGTCGTGAGAGGCGGGGCAACAGAGAGTGTCGTGAGAGGCGGGGCAACAGAGAGTGTCGTGAGAGGCGGAGCAACAGAGTGTGTGTCGTGAGAGGCGGAGCAACAGAGTGTGTGTCGTGAGAGGCGGGGCAACATAGAGTGTCGTGAGAGGCGGGGCAACAGAGAGTGTGTCGTGAGAGGCGGGGCAACAGAGAGTGTGTCGTGAGAGGCGGGGCAACATAGAGTGTCGTGAGAGGCGGGGCAACAGAGAGTGTGTCGTGAGAGGCGGGGCAACAGAGAGTGTGTCGTGAGAGGCGGAGCAACAGAGAGTGTGTCGTGAGAGGCGGGGCAACAGAGTGTGTCGTGAGAGGCGGGGTCAGGTGTCAGTGGGCGTACACAGGTGTCAGTGGGCGTTCCCTGGGATGCCTATTACAGAAACACCATGAAGGCAATATTACTCCTAAAAGCACAATACACAAATCTGACACTTTAATATTTCTGTGAATCTATGAAATATGACTATTATAAAGACATATTTTTGTACCTCAGAGAAGGCAGCGGGACACCTCTGCTTCTGCTGTGGAATGTACTGTATCTATTACCTTTTGATATTTATTAGATATAAAATCATATGTCAATAAACACCTAATAAGACGTCTCCACTCTTTTTTTTTTAACACGTCACAGAACGTCGGAAATGAGAAGTTAGTTTGAAAAAAAGTGTCTTTTGCATTTGACTCATGCTTCAGGCGAAGCTTCAGACGAGGCTTCAGGCGAAGCTTCAGACGAGGCTTCAGGCGAAGCTTCAGACGAGGCTTCAGGTGAGGCTTCAGACGAGGCTTCAGGCGAAGCTTCAGACGAGGCTTCAGGCGAAGCTTCAGACGAGGCTTCAGGCGAAGCTTCAGACGAGGCTTCAGGCGAAGCTTCAGACGAGGCTTCAGGCGAAGCTTCAGACGAGGCTTCAGACGAGGCTTCAGACGAAGCTTCAGGCGAAGCTTCAGACGAGGCTTCAGACGAGGCTTCAGATGAAGCTTCAGGCGAAGCTTCAGACGAGGCTTCAGACGAGGCTTCAGACGAAGCTTCAGGCGAGGCTTCGGGCGAGGCTTCAGGCGAAGCTTCAGACGAGGCTTCAGACAAAGCTTCAGGCGAGGCTTCGGGCGAGGCTTCAGACGAGGCTTCAGACGAAGCTTCAGGCGAGGCTTCAGGCGAGGCTTCGGGCGAGGCTTCAGACGAGGCTTCAGACGAAGCTTCAGGCGAGACTTCAGGCGAGGCTTCAGGCGAGGCTTCAGACGAAGCTTCAGACGAGGCTTCAGGCGAAGCTTCAGACGAGGCTTCAGGCGAAGCTTCAGACGAGGCTTCAGGCGAAGCTTCAGACGAGGCTTCAGGCGAAGCTTCAGACGAGGCTTCAGGCGAAGCTTCAGACGAGGCTTCAGGCGAAGCTTCAGACGAGGCTTCAGGCGAAGCTTCAGACGAGGCTTCAGACGAGGCTTCAGATGAAGCTTCAGACGAGGCTTCAGATGAAGCTTCAGGCGAAGCTTCAGACGAGGCTTCGGACGAGGCTTCAGACGAAGCTTCAGGCGAGGCTTCGGGCGAGGCTTCAGGCGAGGCTTCAGGCGAAGCTTCAGACGAGGCTTCAGACAAAGCTTCAGGCGAGGCTTCGGGCGAGGCTTCAGACGAGGCTTCAGACGAAGCTTCAGACGAGGCTTCAGGTGAGGCTTCAGACGAGGCTTCAGGCGAAGCTTCAGACGAGGCTTCAGGCGAAGCTTCAGACGAGGCTTCAGGCGAAGCTTCAGACGAGGCTTCAGGCGAAGCTTCAGACGAGGCTTCAGGCGAAGCTTCAGACGAGGCTTCAGACGAGGCTTCAGACGAGGCTTCAGGCGAAGCTTCAGACGAGGCTTCAGGCGAAGCTTCAGACGAGGCTTCAGGCGAAGCTTCAGACGAGGCTTCAGGCGAAGCTTCAGACGAGGCTTCAGGCGAAGCTTCAGACGAGGCTTCAGGTGAGGCTTCAGACGAGGCTTCAGGCGAAGCTTCAGACGAGGCTTCAGGCGAAGCTTCAGACGAGGCTTCAGGCGAAGCTTCAGACGAGGCTTCAGGCGAAGCTTCAGACGAGGCTTCAGGCGAAGCTTCAGACGAGGCTTCAGACGAGGCTTCAGACGAAGCTTCAGGCGAAGCTTCAGACGAGGCTTCAGACGAGGCTTCAGATGAAGCTTCAGGCGAAGCTTCAGACGAGGCTTCAGACGAGGCTTCAGACGAAGCTTCAGGCGAGGCTTCGGGCGAGGCTTCAGGCGAAGCTTCAGACGAGGCTTCAGACAAAGCTTCAGGCGAGGCTTCGGGCGAGGCTTCAGACGAGGCTTCAGACGAAGCTTCAGGCGAGGCTTCAGGCGAGGCTTCGGGCGAGGCTTCAGACGAGGCTTCAGACGAAGCTTCAGGCGAGACTTCAGGCGAGGCTTCAGGCGAGGCTTCAGACGAAGCTTCAGACGAGGCTTCAGGCGAAGCTTCAGACGAGGCTTCAGGCGAAGCTTCAGACGAGGCTTCAGGCGAAGCTTCAGACGAGGCTTCAGGCGAAGCTTCAGACGAGGCTTCAGGCGAAGCTTCAGACGAGGCTTCAGGCGAAGCTTCAGACGAGGCTTCAGGCGAAGCTTCAGACGAGGCTTCAGGCGAAGCTTCAGACGAGGCTTCAGACGAGGCTTCAGATGAAGCTTCAGACGAGGCTTCAGATGAAGCTTCAGGCGAAGCTTCAGACGAGGCTTCAGACGAGGCTTCAGACGAAGCTTCAGGCGAGGCTTCGGGCGAGGCTTCAGGCGAGGCTTCAGGCGAAGCTTCAGACGAGGCTTCAGACAAAGCTTCAGGCGAGGCTTCGGGCGAGGCTTCAGACGAGGCTTCAGACGAAGCTTCAGGCGAGGCTTCAGGCGAGGCTTCGGGCGAGGCTTCAGACGAGGCTTCAGACGAAGCTTCAGGCGAGGCTTCAGGCGAGGCTTCAGGCGAGGCTTCAGACGAAGCTTCAGACAAGGCTTCAGACGAGGCTTCAGGCGAAGCTTCAGGCGAAGCTTCAGACGAGGCTTCAGACGAGGCTTCAGACGAAGCTTCAGGCGAGGCTTCGGGCGAGGCTTCAGTAGAGGCTTCAGGCGAAGCTTCAGACGAGGCTTCAGACGAAGCTTCAGGCGAAGCTTCAGACGAGGCTTCAGACGAGGCTTCAGACGAAGCTTCAGGCGATGCTTCGGGCGAGGCTTCAGGCGAGGCTTCAGACGAGGCTTCAGGCGAAGCTTCAGGCGAAGCTTCAGACGAGGCTTCAGACGAGGCTTCAGACGAAGCTTCAGGCGAGGCTTCGGGCGAGGCTTCAGGCGAGGCTTCAGGCGAAGCTTCAGACGAGGCTTCAGACGAAGCTTCAGGCGAAGCTTCAGACGAGGCTTCAGACGAGGCTTCAGACGAAGCTTCAGGCGAGGCTTCGGGCGAGGCTTCAGGCGAGGCTTCAGGCGAAGCTTCAGACGAGGCTTCAGACGAAGCTTCAGGCGAGGCTTCGGGCGAGGCTTCGGGCGAGGCTTCAGACGAGGCTTCAGACGAAGCTTCAGGCGAGGCTTCAGGCGAGGCTTCGGGCGAGGCTTCAGACGAGGCTTCAGACGAAGCTTCAGGCGAGGCTTCAGGCGAGGCTTCAGGCGAGGCTTCAGACGAAGCTTCAGACAAGGCTTCAGACGAGGCTTCAGGCGAGGCTTCAGGCGAGGCTCCAGGCGAAGCTTCAGACAAGGCTTCAGACGAGGCTTCAGGCGAGGCTTCAGGCGAGGCTTCAGACGAGGCTTCAGGCGAGGCTTCAGGCGAGGCTTCAGACGGAGCTTCAGACGAGGCTTCAGGCGAGGCTTCGGGCGAGGCTTCGGACGAGGCTTCACACGAAGCTTCAGACAAAGCTTCAGACGAGGCTTCAGACGAGGCTTCAAGCGAGGCTTCAGGCGAGGCTTCAGACGAAGTTTCAGGTGAGTCTTCAGGCGAGGCTTCAGGCGAGGCTTCAGACAAAGCTTCAGGCAAGGCTTCGGGCGAGGCTTCAGGCCAGGCTTCGGACAAGGCTTCGGACGAGGCTTCGGACGAGGCTTCAGACGAGGCTATAGGCAGGGCTTCAGACGAGGCTTCAGACGAGGCTTCAGCCGAAGCTTCAGGCGAGGCTTCAGACAAAGCTTCAGGCGAGGCTTCAGACGAGGCTTCAGGCGAGGCCTCAGGCGAGGCTTCAGACGAAGCTTCAGGCGAGGCTTCAGACGAGGCTTCAGACGAAGCTTCAGGCGAGGCTTCAGGCGAGGCTTCAAGCGAGGCTTCAGGTGAGGCTTCAGACGAAGCTTCAGACGAGGCTTCAGACAAGGCTTCAGACGAGGCTTCAGGTGAGGCTTCAGACGAAGCTTCAGGCGAGGCTTCGGGCGAGGCTTCAGACGAGGCTTCAGACGAGGCTTCAGGTGAGGCTTCAGGCGAGGCTTCAGACAAAGCCTCAGGCGAGGCTTCAGACGAGGCTTCAGGCGAGGCTTCAGGCGAAGCTTCAGACGAGGCTTCAGGCGAGGCTTCAGGCGAGGCTTCAGGCGAAGCTTCAGGCGAGGCTTCAGGCAAAGCTTCAGGCGAGGCTTCAGACAAGGCTTCAGACGAGGCTTCAGGCGAGGCTTCAGGCGAAGCTTCAGACGAGGCTTCAGGCGAGGCTTCGGGCGAGGCTTCAGACGAGGCTTCAGGCGAGGCTTCAGGCGAAGCTTCATGCGAGGCTTCAGGCGAAGCTTCAGGCGAGGCTTCAGGCGAGGCTTCAGGCGAGGCTTCAGGCGAAGCTTCAGGCGAGGCTTCAGACGAGGCTTCAGACGAGGCTTCAGGCGAGGCTTCAGACGAGGCTTCAGGCGAGGCTTCAGGCGAAGCTTCAGGCGAGGCTTCAAGCGAGGCCTTCATGAGACCAGGAGCCTCGTCAGGATCTTCTACGGTCTGGACCTGATCTGGATCCTACTGCACTTCCAGAGCTGAGCTGATCCAAACCCACTGCTGGAACGGTCTCATGTCCTCACAGTTCCAAGGTCTCATGTCCTCACAGTTCCAAGTCTCATGTCCTCACAGTTCCAAGGTCTCATGTCCTCACAGTTCCAAGGTCTCATGTCCTCACAGTTCCAAGGTCTCATGTCCTCACAGTTCCAAGGTCTCATGTCCTCACAGTTCCAAGGTCTCATGTCCTCACAGTTCCAAGGTCTCATGTCCTCACAGTTCCATGGTCTCATGTCCTCACAGTTCCAAGGTCTCATGTCCTCACAGTTACAAAGTCTCATATCCTCACAGTTCCAAGGTCTCATGTCCTCACAGTTCCAAGGTCTCATGTCCTCACAGTTCCAAGGTCTCATGTCCTCACAGTTCCAAGGTCTCATGTCCTCACAGTTCCAAGGTCTCATGTCCTCACAGTTCCAAGGTCTCATGTCCTCACAGTTCCAAGGTCTCATGTCCTCACAGTTCCAAGGTCTCATGTCCTCACAGTTCCAAGGTCTCATGTCCTCACAGTTCCAAGGTCTCATGTCCTCACAGTTCCAAGGTCTCATGTCCTCACAGTTCCAAGGTCTCATGTCCTCACAGTTACAAAGTCTCATGTCCTCACAGTTCCAAGGTCTCATGTCCTCACAGTTCCAAGGTCTCATGTCCTCACAGTTACAAAGTCTCATGTCCTCACAGTTCCAAGGTCTCATGTCCTCACAGTTCCAAGGTCTCATGTCCTCACAGTTCCAAGGTCTCATGTCCTCACAGTTCCAAGGTCTCATGTCCTCACAGTTCCAAGGTCTCATGTCCTCACAGTTACAAGGTCTCATGTCCTCACAGTTCCAAGGTCTCATGTCCTCACAGTTACAAGGTCACACGTCCTCACAGTTCCAAGGTCACACGTCCTCACAGTTCCAAGGTCTCATGTCCTCACAGTTCCAAGGTCTCATGTCCTCACAGTTCCAAGGTCACACGTCCTCACAGTTCCATGGTCTCATGTCCTCACAGTTCCAAGGTCTTAAAATGGAGGATAACATCTAAAATAGATCTGGCTCTCACCTGCTGCATTCACCTTCTGTCACCAGGGGGCGTGTGCGAGCCAAAAAGAGATCGCTCATGTCGACTATATCATTTGTGGATGACCCCTTTGTGTTGATGAACACAGTAACATAATCAATAAAATATCAATTAAACAAACAATGTAAATCCTTTTGACTGAGTTTTATTCTCTTTTATGTTGATGATGAGCACAATATAATGTCACACAATGAGCGCGTGTCGCCCTCGAGCGGTGAACAACACGAGCAGCGACGCACAACAGAACAACACGAGCAGCGACGCACAACAGAACAACACGAGCAGCGACGCACAACAGAACAACACCTGCTTTAGCTCTGTAGGTTATTTCAGTCAGACTCACCACACCCGACATGTAGAGCACAGAGTGGTGCTTAGAACATTGACCTCTTTGTCGTGAGGTCAGTCCTGCACATGCTGAGGACATGAGACCGAAGAGCTGACCACGTCACCAAAACTACTGTGTAACTGATTTGAAAAAGTAACTAGGGGAGTACTAGATCACATGGTTCACAAAACTAGGGTGTGACGTTCCTCGTTCCTCTGAAAAAGTCATTTGAGTACTCTTAACACGTTACCAGTTAAGCCTGTATAAAAGGCCCCGGGGGCCCCGCCCCTGCATTCCACCCTTCACTCTTTCCTCCCCCCTGCCCCTACGCTGTCACCGCGGGACGTTCCTTGCTCGGTGACACTACGTCGCAGCTACATTCCACCTTTATTCCTTTGAGCCTGTGGCGAGCTGTAGAAGCGGAGGAATATTTATGTTGTATTGTGTGTAAATAAATAAAGTTTCCGACACCTCGTATCTTCTCGTCTTTTCCGATCATCCTTCCTCGCCTTACGTACTTAGGGTTAATAGCTGTTTTTATTTTATCTTTATTTCCCCCTCCATTCCCTGTAAAGAAAGCCGTGGCTGCAGAGCGGTGGCTGCAGAGCGGTGGCTGCAGAGCGGTGGCTGCAGAGCGGTGGCTGCAGAGCGGCTGCAGAGCGGTGGCTGCAGGTGGCTGCAGAGCGGTGGCTGCAGAGCGGTGGCTGCAGAGCGGTGGCTGCAGAGCGGTGGCTGCAGAGCGGTGGCTGCAGAGCGGCTGCAGAGCGGCTGCAGAGCGGCTGCAGAGCGGTGGCTGCAGAGCGGCTGCAGAGCGGCTGCAGAGCGGCTGGAGAGCGGCTGCAGAGCGGCTGGAGAGCGGTGGCTGCAGAGCGGTGGCTGCAGAGCGGCTGCAGAGCGGTGGCTGCAGAGCGGTGGCTGCAGAGCGGCTGCAGAGCGGCTGCAGAGCGGCTGCAGAGCGGCTGGAGAGCGGCTGGAGAGCGGCTGCAGAGCGGCTGGAGAGCGGCTGGAGAGCGGCTGCAGAGCGGCTGGAGAGCGGTGGCTGCAGAGCGGTGGCTGCAGGTGGCTGCAGAGCGGTGGCTGCAGAGCGGTGGCTGCAGAGCGGTGGCTGCAGAGCGGTGGCTGCAGAGCGGTGGCTGCAGAGCGGCTGCAGAGCGGCTGCAGAGCGGCTGCAGAGCGGCTGGAGAGCGGCTGGAGAGCGGCTGCAGAGCGGCTGGAGAGCGGCTGGAGAGCGGCTGCAGAGCGGCTGGAGAGCGGTGGCTGCAGAGCGGTGGCTGCAGGTGGCTGCAGAGCGGTGGCTGCAGAGCGGTGGCTGCAGGTGGCTGCAGAGCGGTGGCTGCAGAGTGGTGGCTGCAGAGCGGTGGCTGCAGAGCGGTGGCTGCAGAGCGGCTGCAGAGCGGTGGCTGCAGAGCGGCTGCAGAGCGGTGGCTGCAGAGCGGTGGCTGCAGAGCGTCTGCAGAGCGGCTGCAGAGCGGCTGCAGAGCGGTGGCTGCAGAGCGGCTGCAGAGCGGCTGCAGAGCGGCTGGAGAGCGGCTGCAGAGCGGCTGCAGAGCGGTGGCTGCAGAGCGGTGGCTGCAGAGCGGTGGCTGCAGAGCGGTGGCTGCAGAGCGGTGGCTGCAGAGCGGTGGCTGCAGAGCGGCTGCAGAGCGGCTGCAGAGCGGCTGGAGAGCGGCTGGAGAGCGGCTGCAGAGCGGCTGGAGAGCGGCTGGAGAGCGGCTGCAGAGCGGCTGGAGAGCGGTGGCTGCAGAGCGGTGGCTGCAGGTGGCTGCAGAGCGGTGGCTGCAGAGCGGTGGCTGCAGGTGGCTGCAGAGCGGTGGCTGCAGAGTGGTGGCTGCAGAGCGGTGGCTGCAGAGCGGTGGCTGCAGAGCGGCTGCAGAGCGGTGGCTGCAGAGCGGCTGCAGAGCGGTGGCTGCAGAGCGGCTGCAGAGCGGCTGCAGAGCGGCTGCAGAGCGGCTGCAGAGCGGCTGCAGAGCGGCTGCAGAGCGGTGGCTGCAGAGCGGCTGCAGAGCGGTGGCTGCAGAGCGGTGGCTGCAGAGCGGTGGCTGCAGAGCGGTGGCTGCAGAGCGGCTGCAGAGCGGTGGCTGCAGAGCGGTGGCTGCAGGTGGCTGCAGAGCGGTGGCTGCAGAGCGGCTGCAGAGCGGTGGCTGCAGAGCGGTGGCTGCAGAGCGGTGGCTGCAGAGCGGTGGCTGCAGAGCGGTGGCTGCAGGTGGCTGCAGAGCGGTGGCTGCAGAGCGGTGGCTGCAGGTGGCTGCAGAGCGGTGGCTGCAGAGTGGTGGCTGCAGAGCGGTGGCTGCAGAGCGGTGGCTGCAGAGCGGCTGCAGAGCGGTGGCTGCAGAGCGGCTGCAGAGCGGTGGCTGCAGGTGGCTGCAGAGCGGTGGCTGCAGAGCGGTGGCTGCAGAGCGGTGGCTGCAGGTGGCTGCAGAGCGGTGGCTGCAGAGCGGTGGCTGCAGAGCGGTGGCTGCAGGTGGCTGCAGAGCGGTGGCTGCAGAGCGGTGGCTGCAGGTGGCTGCAGAGCGGTGGCTGCAGGTGGCTGCAGAGCGGTGGCTGCAGAGCGGTGGCTGCAGGTGGCTGCAGAGCGGTGGCTGCAGAGCGGCTGCAGAGCGGTGGCTGCAGAGCGGTGGCTGCAGAGCGGTGGCTGCAGAGCGGTGGCTGCAGAGCGGCTGCAGAGCGGTGGCTGCAGAGCGGTGGCTGCAGAGCGGCTGCAGAGCGGTGGCTGCAGAGCGGCTGCAGAGCGGTGGCTGCAGAGCGGCTGCAGAGCGGCTGCAGAGCGGCTGCAGAGCGGCTGCAGAGCGGTGGCTGCAGAGCGGCTGCAGAGCGGCTGCAGAGCGGCTGGAGAGCGGCTGCAGAGCGGCTGGAGAGCGGTGGCTGCAGAGCGGTGGCTGCAGGTGGCTGCAGAGCGGTGGCTGCAGAGCGGTGGCTGCAGGTGGCTGCAGAGCGGTGGCTGCAGAGCGGTGGCTGCAGAACGGTGGCTGCAGGTGGCTGCAGAGCGGTGGCTGCAGAGCGGTGGCTGCAGGTGGCTGCAGAGCGGTGGCTGCAGGTGGCTGCAGAGCGGTGGCTGCAGAGCGGTGGCTGCAGGTGGCTGCAGAGCGGTGGCTGCAGAGCGGCTGCAGAGCGGTGGCTGCAGAGCGGTGGCTGCAGAGCGGTGGCTGCAGAGCGGTGGCTGCAGAGCGGCTGCAGAGCGGTGGCTGCAGAGCGGTGGCTGCAGGTGGCTGCAGAGCGGTGGCTGCAGAGCGGTGGCTGCAGGTGGCTGCAGAGCGGTGGCTGCAGAGTGGTGGCTGCAGAGCGGTGGCTGCAGAGCGGTGGCTGCAGAGCGGCTGCAGAGCGGTGGCTGCAGAGCGGCTGCAGAGCGGTGGCTGCAGAGCGGCTGCAGAGCGGCTGCAGAGCGGCTGCAGAGCGGTGGCTGCAGAGCGGCTGCAGAGCGGTGGCTGCAGAGCGGCTGCAGAGCGGCTGCAGAGCGGCTGGAGAGCGGCTGCAGAGCGGCTGGAGAGCGGTGGCTACAGAGCGGTGGCTGCAGGTGGCTGCAGAGCGGTGGCTGCAGAGCGGTGGCTGCAGGTGGCTGCAGAGCGGTGGCTGCAGAGCGGTGGCTGCAGAGCGGTGGCTGCAGGTGGCTGCAGAGCGGTGGCTGCAGAGCGGTGGCTGCAGGTGGCTGCAGAGCGGTGGCTGCAGGTGGCTGCAGAGCGGTGGCTGCAGAGCGGTGGCTGCAGGTGGCTGCAGAGCGGTGGCTGCAGAGCGGCTGCAGAGCGGTGGCTGCAGAGCGGTGGCTGCAGAGCGGTGGCTGCAGAGTGGTGGCTGCAGAGCGGCTGCAGAGCGGTGGCTGCAGAGCGGTGGCTGCAGAGCGGTGGCTGCAGAGCGGTGGCTGCAGAGCGGCTGCAGAGCGGCTGCAGAGCGGTGGCTGCAGAGCGGTGGCTGCAGAGCGGCTGCAGAGCGGCTGCAGAGCGGCTGGAGAGCGGTGGCTGCAGAGCGGTGGCTGCAGGTGGCTGCAGAGCGGTGGCTGCAGAGCGGTGGCTGCAGGTGGCTGCAGAGCGGTGGCTGCAGAGCGGTGGCTGCAGAGCGGTGGCTGCAGGTGGCTGCAGAGCGGTGGCTGCAGGTGGCTGCAGAGCGGTGGCTGCAGAGCGGCTGCAGAGCGGTGGCTGCAGAGCGGTGGCTGCAGAGCGGTGGCTGCAGAGCGGTGGCTGCAGAGCGGCTGCAGAGCGGTGGCTGCAAAGCGGTGGCTGCAGAGCGGTGGCTGCAGAGCGGTCGGATGGCCCAGCAGTTTCAGGAACCACGAGTGTTCTTCAGGCAGTTGAGGAGCAGCCGGAGCTTCAGGTCGACATGGACTTTGTCTGAAACAGTAGCTCCTCCCAGAAAAACATGTGACCAATGAACTGACACAGGTGAACAAGATATCAGCTATTATTATTGATAATAATAATGATAATTAAAGCCGCGGTAGCCACCCGCGCCACCGTCTTCCCGCGCCACCGCCTTCCCACGCCACCGTTGTTGTTGTTGTCGTTGTTTTATGGCGGTTGGCATCCGAGTGTTGCATTACCGCCAGACTTTATTCCTTAGACTTTTCGTAGTCCTCAGACTGTCGTAGTCCGTAAAAGAACTCCTTCCATTGCTTTGGTGTTACAAAGCCCATGAGGTCATGATATGTCTTTGTTGTTGTTGTTTCCTTTAGGTTCAGAGTCCGACCGACTTTATTCCAGGGAGACTCTTCATCTTCCTCTCCTTCTTTGATGTTCGGTGCTTCCCCCGTACAGTTTTACTCTTTAGGCTTTGATATTTCCGCTGATGTCGTTGCTTGGCAGCCGTGCGTCTGACTGGGCGAGGACAGGAGACCACGCCCACCTCCACCTCCACCTCCCCACCCCGACCACTCCCCAAAAGTGTTTTGATCGCAATTGCCCCGACACTGCATTCTCTTAGACTTTATTCTTTAGACTTTAAATCCCCTCCTCTCTGTACCTCTGTCACCTAGCAACAGAGACCCGCTGCTAATGCTGATGCTAACGCTAATGCTAAGACCATGGCACTAGAGGAAATGTCCCATCAAAATAAAAGCGGAAGAGGAAGTGAAGGCATTCATTGCGCCTCTGCTGGCCAATTGTGAAAATACACAATATCTGCAATGCACTTTTTTCATGGCGTCTCGAGCAGAATATAATCCATGAGTTTCAAACAAATCAGACAATGTTGAGTTTTTCACATAATGTGTAGGGGGCGCTATAGAGTACATTTATTACATGGTATTAATTATATCCAATCAGACATAAAAACACATTAGTGAGTGAAATATGAGCTCTGCAGATCAATTCCATTAGGAAATTAAGCCTTTTTTGAGGGCGTGTCACGCAGAGACCGTAAAGAATATCAACATTCTTTTGAATATTTATTACATTTCAATGTCTTTAGATGCAAAAGGTGTTGTTTTGAGCTTGATGGGACAAAAAACCTGGGACAGGTACGATTTTGAAAAAAAAAAGTCAAACGTGGCGGTGCCACTTTGATTCAACATGGCTGACTTCCTGTTTATCATAGAGCGATGCTCCAGGTGTGTTTTACTCATCAAAGGTCAGAGGTCAAAGGTCGCTCTATCACTGTCCCAAGTTTCATGTGCCTAGGCCAAAGATCAAGAGTTTCATGTTTTTTCTTTTTTGAACCAGTCGCCACTGTCGAGACGAGCGTTCTACAAGCTCCATTTTATTGAAGTTCGGGCCGAGCCGATCGCGTCTATGTCCCATGTGTGACCTATGACCCCATGTGTGACCTATGACCCCATGTGTGACCTATGACCCCATGTGTGACCTATGACCCCATGTGTGACCTATGACCCCATGTGTGAGCCATGACCCCATGTGTGACCTATGACCCCATGTGTGACCTATGTCCCCATGTGTGACCCATGACACCATGTGTGACCTATGACCCCATGTGTGACCTATGACCCCAAGTGTGACCTATGACCCCATGTGTGACCTATGTCCCCATGTGTGACCTATGTCCCCATGTGTGACCTATGACCTGATGTTTGACCTATGACCCCATGTGTGACCTATGTCCCCATGTGTGACCTATGATCCCAAGTGTGACCTGTGACCCCATGTTTGACCTATGACCCCATGTGTGACCCATGACCCCATGTGTGACCTATGACCCCATGTGTGACCTATGTCCCCATGTGTGACCCATGACCCCATGTGTGACCTATGACCCCATGTGTGACCTATGTCCCCATGTGTGACCTATGACCTGATGTGGGACCTATGACCCCATGTGTGACCTATGTCCCCATGTGTGACCTATGATCCCAAGTGTGACCTGTGACCCCATGTTTGACCTATGACCCCATGTGTGACCTATGACCCCATGTCTGACCAATTCCACCATGTGTGACCTATGACCCCATGTCTGACCTATGACCCATGTGTGATCTATGCCCATATGTTGGACCTATGACCCATGTGTGACCTATGACCCCATGTGTGACCTATGACCCCATGTGTGACCTATGACCCATGTGTGATCTATGCCCACATGTGGGACCTATGACCCATGTGTGACCTATGACCCCATGTGTGACCTATGTCCCCATGTGTGACCTATGACCCCATGTCTGACCAATTACACAATGTGTGACCTATGACCCCATGTCTGACCTATGACCCATGTGTGATCTATGCCCATATGTGGGACCTATGACCCATGTGTGACCTATGACCCCATGTGTGACCTATGACCCCATGTGTGACCTATGTCCCCATGTGTGACCTATGTCCCCATGTGTGACCTATGACCCCATGTGTGACCTATGTCCCCATGTGTGACCTATGACCCCATGTTTGACCTATGTCCCCATGTGTGACCTATGACCCCATGTGTGACCTATGTCCCCATGCGTGACCTATGACCCCATGCTGGACCTATGTCCCAATGTGTGACCTATATCCCCATGTGTGACCTATGACCCCATGTGTGACCTATGACCCATGTGTGATCTATGCCCACATGTGGGACCTATGACCCATGTGTGACCTATGACCCCATGTGTGACCTATGACCCCATGTGTGACCAATTACACCATGTGTGACCTATGACCCCATGTCTGACCTATGACCCATGTGTGACCTATGTCCCCATGTGTGACCTATGACCTGATGTTTGACCTATGACCCCATGTGTGACCTATGTCCCCATGTGTGACCTATGACCCCATGTGTGACCTATGACCCCAAGTGTGACCTATGACCCCATGTGTGACCCATGTCCCCATGTGTGACCTATGTCCCCATGTGTGACCTATGACCTGATGTGTGACCTATGACCCCATGTGTGACCTATGACCCCATGTGTGACCTATGACCCATGTGTGATCTATGCCCACATGTGGGACCTATGACCCATGTGTGACCTATGACCCCATGTGTGACCTATGTCCCCATGTGTGACCTATGACCCCATGTCTGACCAATTACACAATGTGTGACCTATGACCCCATGTCTGACCTATGACCCATGTGTGATCTATTCCCATATGTGGGACCTATAACCCATGTGTGACCTATGACCCCATGTGTGACCTATGATCCCATGTGTGACCTATGACCCATGTGTGATCTATGCCCACATGTGGGACCTATGACCCATGTGTGACCTATGTCCCCATGTGTGACCTATGTCCCCATGTGTGACCTATGCCCCCATGTGTGACCTGTGACCCTATGTGTGACCTATGCCCCCATGTGTGACCTATGTCCCCATGTGTGACCTATGACCCCATGTTTGACCTATGTCCCCATGTGTGACCTATGACCCCATGTGTGACCTATGTCCCCATGCGTGACCTATGACCCCATGCTGGACCTATGTCCCAATGTGTGACCTATGTCCCCATGTGTGACCTATGACCCCATGTGTGACCTATGACCCATGTGTGATCTATGCCCACATGTGGGACCTATGACCCATGTGTGACCTATGACCCCATGTGTGACCTATGACCCCATGTGTGACCAATTACACCATGTGTGACCTATGACCCCATGTCTGACCTATGACCCATGTGTGACCTATGTCCCCATGTGTGACCTATGACCTGATGTTTGACCTATGACCCCATGTGTGACCTATGTCCCCATGTGTGACCTATGACCCCATGTGTGACCTATGACCCCAAGTGTGACCTATGACCCCATGTGTGACCCATGTCCCCATGTGTGACCTATGTCCCCATGTGTGACCTATGACCTGATGTGTGACCTATGACCCCATGTGTGACCTATGACCCCATGTGTGACCTATGACCCATGTGTGATCTATGACCACATGTGGGACCTATGACCCATGTGTGACCTATGACCCCATGTGTGACCTATGTCCCCATGTGTGACCTATGACCCCATGTCTGACCAATTACACAATGTGTGACCTATGACCCCATGTCTGACCTATGACCCATGTGTGATCTATTCCCATATGTGGGACCTATAACCCATGTGTGACCTATGACCCCATGTGTGACCTATGATCCCATGTGTGACCTATGACCCATGTGTGATCTATGCCCACATGTGGGACCTATGACCCAT